>NW_004524741.1:3048515-3078458 GCF_000260255.1 Octodon degus
AGACAGAGAGACAGAGAGAGAGAGAACTAAAACTCAGAGATGGTAGCTGTATCATACCAAACCATTTAATTAATAAATAATGGAGATCAGAAGAAAAATAAGGTTTCTCTTAAACCCAATTTCCAGGTTTAAATAAAACTGAAATGGCAGTTTTTTTCCCACTTGTGCTTCTTAGCACTTATGGTTATGGAATCAATGAACCAAGCAGCCAATTTAGTTAAAAATTCAAAAGTATTTGAAAATCCCAAATAATGATTACATAAGCCTTACTTTGATGACAGGAAAATTATTACTTTGCAAGTCCTTCTCTTGAAGAAACGAAATTAAAATACTGATTATTATATATTCTGAAATGTTGAGTCTCTGTGTTTTTACCTTTCTAGTCATGCATCATGAGTTTTTGGGAAACTGTCCATTTTATGCAAGTTTTCCTATTAGCATGACTGTCACTACTTTGAGTGAGTTCAAGTAAAAGAGTGGGAAATTCAAAGACTACAAAAAGAAATCTTTGTCATCAGCTGCGTGCGGCTGACTCGGAAGATTACAATTAGGAACCATTACGATCTAGCCGTTCCCACAAGAATGCAAGATGATAAAGAAAATCATGGACCACAATGAATCAAACATCTGCATAATTTCAGCTACTATACAACAATAGACTGCAGGGTTTTTGTTTGTGAGCAGAGACAGGATCCTGACCAAAATGAGAGATGGTAGGTTTTCCAAAAGTGGAGCCCTGCATCAAGGATTTATTGCATTGTGCTCATAGGACAGCACAGCAGAAAGTTTAACGTCTATTTCAACTGAGTTTGCCTCTACCTTTTAATAAAACATGAATGCTATGTGCCCTTTTCATTTTTTTTTCAGAAATGTGAGATAATGCAAAAGGATAAAGTGCAAACTATTCAAAGTTTAATTAAGATGCTCAAAGGGAGAATTTTATTAATATTTTACTTCCCTTTGCTAATAAAGATTTGTGGAGCACTGCACTGAAAACTCCACCAAGAATGAACACATTATTTCAAATCTATAAATGGTTTGGCATATAGAATTTTTCCTTGTCATGTAGATGAGAGTAGGGGTTTTAATATTTAGACTAAAATCATGTAAATTTATTTGAAAAATAATGATCTGCTTTTCCACAAGTAGTGGAAGCAAAGCAGGCCTGTGTTAGCTTTAATAAGAGATACGAAGAAGTATTGCGTAAGTGGCCCCAGTACTCTGTCTCTCCCTGTATTCTTCCTCTTTCCTATGTGGCTTTCAGGGTGTCTCAGAACTGTTCCCCCCACCTTTATACCACCACCACCACCACCATAAATGTGTATTACTGGGCTGGCCAAATAGCCCAGCAGATTAAAGTGCCTGTGAGCAAGGAAGCTAGGGGCCGGGAGTTCTATCCCCCGGGCCACAGCCCCATCCCCAGATATCTCAAAATAGCAGAAAAAGAACATACAATAGTAAGTATTCTAAAGTAAACCTCTAAGAAAAGTATAATCAGAGCCTCATGGTGAGGAAGAAAACTACCTAAGGTTTAGTCAGACTAATAGGAATGCAAAGGATGTCTTGATCAAGCGTCACATTAAAAAGTGTTGAAAGGGAGACAAAAAAATCATATTCAATCCCTTTCTCTTTTCTCCTTCAACTTGGGTGTATTTTCTTTCTTTCTTCCTTCTTATGTTTTGTAATTGATTTCATTCTTCTGTGAATTAGAACAAGTTTCTTGAGTCATTCAGCATTTATACAGAAGAACATGATTTTTTTGCATCAAAGAATTAACATTGGCCCTGACTCTGCATATACCATTGATTCATGTTACGTTTAATAAAAACACTGTAACAGAAACACTGAACCATTGATCTTAGAGGAAATACAAAGATAGATTTCTGTGAATGTGAGTCTTTGCTCTCAACATTTTTTTATCAATCTATTGATGCAAAACCTTGTTTATGAGTATTGGTTTAATGACATCCTATTTAACAAATATTGTTGATTCACTAACAGTGAAGAAATCATCAAGAGTGTTTTACAGGCTTTTTTGGGCTAAATACAAAGTATGCCATAAAACAAGGAAAAAATTCTAAGTACCTTGAAATAAAATAATAGTGGGAAAACTATTGAACTTAGAAAGCTAGACAGGAACAAATTTATTGCTCATTGGTAATAAAATGAATACTTAATTCTTCCTGTATTAAATTGATTATTTCTTTCTAGAATAGAGTGACTTTTTAACTATGAGGTGCATTTAAGGTTAAAGCGTGTCAGGCAAGAGATATACACATAACACACACTAGGCTAAATCTGTTAGTGAAAAATTGTGTATTTATTGTGAAAAGATATTTTTATTTTGATCCTTCTCTAGCTTCACATTATTAGACATACCTATAAAATATAGATTTTTATCAACATTTGAAGATAATTGTTTTCTTCATAGATTATGCATGGCTACTATCATAACTTTGGGAACATTAGTTTACCATTGTCAAAAGTATGCTGACGAGTACATGGCAAATAGGGGTACATTTTAAACTAATCATGTATACTTCTACTCTAAAATATGAGTTACAGGACAAGTAAAAATGTTTCACTTCCAACCATGATTGATTTCTTTGTACAGTATTATTCAAATATGTGGCATATTTAGTGCCAGTAAGGGCAAAAATCTGTATAACTTAAAGATTATCTACCTATGGTTAATTCTGACATTTCCATTTTACTGGATTAAGAAAATGCTTAGTGAAGCACAGCTCTGTGTGTGTGTGTGTGTGTGTGTGTGTGTGTGTGTGTGTGTATGCAATGTTTCTATTGATGAGTGACATGTAACTCAGCAAACTGAGGGATAAAAACCCGCCCCACTGTGTGTGGAACCAATCAATAGGCCTGTATCCTGGATGGAATAAAAGGGACAGAAAAAGAAAGCTGTCATGTGTTTTGAAAACTTTCATCATTCGGCATGGGCGAGTGTATGTTTTCTGCTTCCGTAACCTCTGGACATCAGACTCGTTTCTTTAGCTTCTTAGTGACCTTCCAATGACTTCTGAGGGAACTTCTTGGACCTTGGGTCTTCAGCTGGCTCTGTATCCATCCCTCCTATTCCACAGCTTTGGGCTTCCAGCTTTTTTTAATTAAAAAGCTACTGGAGTCCTAATCCTCCAGAATGTAGTCATTGTGGACTGTCCTGCTTCTGATCCTGTAAGCCTACTAATAGCACTATAATACACACATACGTACATGGACATTTCTAACAAAAAAGGTGAGAACATAAACAAATATATAAATAGAGAGAGGGAGACATATAATTGATTGTGTTCCTCTAGAAAGTTCTACCTACTACACCTACAAATCGTATTTCTGATAGCAGAGTGTTTATAAAGTTCAAACAACAGAAACAGAAAGATAGCTGTCACTTCAGGACTTAATACATACCTTCTAAATTAGGGAAAAGAAAAAATATATGAAAACTTGTTTCAAATTTGTCCAAAGAATATTTATAAGTCATTATAAAGTATGTAAACTCCTTGTAAACATCTACTAGGCAGAACTGATACATCCATTATGATGGCAGATTGAAAGAATATTAATATTAATCATAATTTAAATGTAACATCAGGAAGAAAGGCAGGCATGTCTACATACAGATAAGCATACATGAATAAAGAAACAAAACTATTTTTAAACAAAATAAATTTATGAAAATAGTATATTGGGCTTTGCAAGAATCCAATATAATTGACATTCAGATAAAAATACAAAATGCATATTTGACATTGTTCAAGCTTCATACTTTGTGACAACGGAAAACTTTGAGATTCATGCTATTATATTATGTGTACATTTTTTTATTTACCACAACCATGATATAACTAGAAGCTATTATGTCTATGTATAATGTATTACTATATACTAGGACTTATGTACCAGGTGAGCCAAATACAGTCTGACACTGATTTTGATATGGCTAAGGATCTAAGAATGATTTTCATATTTTTAAATATAGCAAAATATTCATGGGAAAATTATACAAATTCAAATATCGGTATCCTAACATAAACTATTTTAGTTAAAATGTATCCATATACACTCTTTTATGATAATCTAGTTGAATTTTTGCACTAAAATAATAGAAATAATTTATAGGTCCAAGCTTTTTAGAGCTCAAAAGGCAAAAAAAAAAAAAAATTATTAACTGGCCCTTTATACAAAAAAATGTTTGCTGGTTCTTGTGAACTGTAATGCATAAAAGCAACTGTAAGACAAAAACAGGCCTTTATTTTATCAAGTGATTATAGGTAAATTCCCATTTTCTCCTACTTGAAACTTTCAGAATTAAAAATATAATAACAGTGGAAGGGGAACTGGCAAGTGGATGAAAGTGGAGTTCAGTTTGATTTGAATTCCGTTTCCACTTTCAAAACGCACAAAACTTTCCTAAAATAATTCATCTAAAGAAAAATTAAAAAATGAAAATGGAAGAAAGGAAATGTCACTTAACGAAAATATTTAACTTTTAGTATCTCATACTAAAACAATTTAGTTTCTGTGATTCTGTAACTTGTTAGCAGAAAATTTAAATAAACTAATTCTGAAAAATAAATGGTACCTGGCTCCCAAAGATGTATAATGTATTTCATAATACTGATAATGGGTCAATTAACTTGGTAGGAGTCAAAAATTTTACAGGAAGCTTTAAAAATTTCATGCATAACTATGTAATTGCTTCAAAAATAGTGTTCTTGCTTTGTGAGAATCCTGCCAGCTATATACCTATTTAGAGAGGACAAACTACAGGGCCTTAGAAAAGAAAATAAAGTGAATAATTAATTTGTCTAGAGCATGAAAATAAATGAATGTTACTTTACTTATCTTACAGACCCAGAGCTTATTTATTAATAATTTCTCTGTTAAAAAATAAAAATGTTCAGCTGTAGTCACAGCTGAACATTTTTCTACATTCAGTATAAAATTTCAACTTTCACGGGTGTTAATGAAAGAAATGTAAGTCTATGGAAAAGAGAATAGGCATTGAATTATTTATAAAGGTGAATGATAAAGAAGTATAAAAGAGCCGGGTGCCTTGGAAGACGGTGATGAAATATGGAACATTTTCTTTACGACTTCTGATCAGTGGTTTGATTAATAGACCTCTGTACTCATCAGATTAAACAAGTTCCCTTACCAGAATGCATATATAAATTTGTAGTCAGGATGACTAATTTGTTTTACTCCGTATGAATAGCTTTTGTTATTTTAAATTCAAAATTTACTTTGGAAACAAACACACATGGCAAATTAAAACAGATATACTGTGAGCATCATAAGGCAGGAAGAAAAATATACATAGCTAAAATTGTCAGCCTTATATTATCTACAATCCTATGAATACTTAAACATCTTCCACTCATCCTTATTTAACAAGGTGATGTGACAGAAAGAAGCCCCAGGTTAGGGCTCCTCCAGCAACTGTAGATCAGTGCATATGGAACATCATTACCAGGCTGATCTTAATGGGATTTTATAGCTTTAAATTTCACATCACAGTTGTACTGATACGCATTTTACTGTTACTGCTTTTTCTTTGCCAAATAAAGATAATTGATAATTTTAGCTGATTTCAACACTATTCTATTCTATATGTAACTTTGATTTCAATTTTTGCGTTATGTTTGCTTATTCCCAAATCCAATTTTTCTGGGTAATTGTTAAGCATTTAAATTAAATGTTAGGAATTCCTTCAGAGTTTTCATAGATGATGCATCCCTATATTTTTTTTTGAAATTAGTCCATGATACATGATTATTTACATATATTGTGGAAACAAATATAATGTCTAAAATTTTTATCAAAACTGTATGCCAGACTTGATTTTGCACCAATTTAAACTATAAAAATACTAGAGCTACATAAGTTGACTTCCAATCTATGCAATTTAAATAAATTTCTACTTTTATGAACAACTACAAGGTGTATGCTTGTCATTAAATTGAATACGAATTTATAAAATGTGAGTCTTCTAACTTATTTTTATATGTACATATACGTGATCCTTTCATAATCCAAGATCTACTTCAGAACTAGGAACAGTTATCACATCACATTTAACTTGCTTAGAGTAACTGACATACAATATTACCCCCAAGAAGTTCTTGCCATCTTTTACTATCAGTAGGAAAAGATCAACAGATTACATAAACCTTCACCCTGACCAATGCATTCTGAGATGTGCAGTCCCTGAAAACATGAGGGAAGCAGATCTGATCATAATTCAGATAATAGCTTCTCTCTAAGATAAATAGAGAAGGGAGAGACATTTTGCCTTTTTGGGATAAGAATTGTAAAGAAAAATAGAATTGTTCTCTTGAAGACTTTATTTCCCCTAAACACTAAAATTTGTATAAAAATCAAGTGAACTGAAAGGGGTGGGGTACTCTGACAAAGACCTTCTATCTAGAGCATATAAAGAATTAAAACAGATCAGGCCCTCAAAATTCAAAGGTTCAACCCAAAAATGGGCATCTGAAATGAATATGCAGTTCTCAGATGAAGAAATACAAATGGTAAGTAAATACGAGAAAAAATGTTCAATATAATTGGTCTTCCCAGAACTGCAATTTCTTTTTCATTTTATGTATTTGGTACAAGGTCTCACTATGTAGGTCCAACTCGTGGTGAGCCTCCTGTTTTCAACCTTCCCAGTTCTGGGATTATAGGCATGTACAATCACCCAGACTCAGTCACTGGCTCAGCCAGCCCCAAGGGTGGGGCCCATGTGGCATGCAGGACCAAGGATCAAACACCAGAAGTGTAAATTTAAATAACACTGGGACTCAATCTCACCCCACAAAGATTGGCTGTCATCAACAAGTCAACCCATAACAAATACTGGAGGGGCTGTGAGGAAAAAGGAACACTTCTTCACTGTTAGTGGGAGTACAGACTGGTACAACCACTATGGAAATCATTGTGCTGATTCCTCAAAAAGCTAGGATTGGTGGTCCTCTTCAAGCCAACTATTCCCCTCCTGGGTATTTTTCCAGAAGAACTGAAAACATCATACCATAACAATATATGTGCACCCATGTTTATAGCAGCACAACCTGGAATTGTAAATTTTTATGTAAATGCTGGAAGCAACCCAAATGTCCATCAGTTGCAGGATGGTTTGGACAGCTACACTGTGGATTTCTCTTGGTCTATGGAAAGGAACGTTAAAGTTTAATTTGTTTTGTCTTTTTTTTCCAATTATTTTTTCCTTTTTTCTTCTTAATTTCTTATATAATTTTTCTTCTTCCAATTTTGGATGCATGTATCTGGTAATAAGAACAACTAATTTGAAGACAACACTATGTATTACAACAAATGCTGTTAAATACATATTATTTCATTCAGTGAAAGTCTGTATTATTTGTAATTTTGTGTTTTAATACTATTTGTACGCTCTTTAAAAAATAAAAAGAGGAGGGCCGGCCAGATATCTCAGTGGATTAAAGCTCCTGCTTAGACAGATGCAGGAGTAAAGGGTTCATCTGCAGCCTGCCGTGCTGGCCCCACCGTGGGGTGTGCCGAAATGGAGATTGAGACTGGGTGTGATGGCACGCACCTGTAATCCTTGTGCTTCGGAGGCTAAAAAACAGAAAAGATCACTATGAGTCTGATCTGTGTAGTAAGACCCTGTAGACCCTGCCCTAAATACTAAATAAATAAATAAATAATAAAAAGAAGGTTAGGGAGATAGCTCAGTGGACTAATCTCTTGCTTTGGCAAATGCAGGGACTGGGGTTTGATCCCCGGCAATACATGCCGTACCAGCCCTGCCTCAGGGGCTGCTGAGCAGGTGACTGAGTCCAGGAGTGGTGGCACATGCCTGTAACCCCAGCATTGGGGAGGCTAAAAACAGGAGGGTCACTATGAGTCTGAACTGAGTAGTAAGACCCTGTACCAAATACATAAATTTAAAAACAAATAATTATTTAAAAAAAATTAAAATGTGGTGGGCCAAAGATTGTGGGCTTTGTGTTAATGGAAAACAAAAATTAACACATGGGAATCATAGTAACAAGACAGAATGGGAACCATTTCTGTAAACCATAAACCTGTTTCTATAAGCGACGTCATTTTTTATAAAATACTTAAAACACTAAAAATCTACTTGTAAAATGTAACCTTTATAAAACTATGTGACAATATGGGGGAATTTAGCGCTATCAATTTATAGTATCAGTCTATCATCAGAACAATCATAAACACCCCACAAAATGAATAAGTAAATATTCTAGAGTTAGTGTTTATGTATGATTTAACACATTTCAATATCAATAATACTGATACTAGAAACACTTCAAAATCTTACCTTATATCTATGCATTATAACTTCAAAAATAAAAAAAAATTATTCTAATTGAGTGCATGTCAGTTACATATGATGAAGTCATCTGTCTTCCTTCCTTCTCCCTAAAAGCTTGTTTTCTTGTAAAGGATGGCGACTAGCATAATCCCCTATTCAACTTGGAAGTAGGAGACGCTGAAGCAGAATTCAATTTAGCTTGACCTCTGCCTGAATTATTTACATAGAAGACATCTAGGCCCAATCACCTTACCTTTTAGCCTTGCTTAAATTAACCCATCTCTCACTCCTTCTTGAATTACCCTGTCTCTCACTCCTTCCCCTGCCCTGTTAAAACTTCACAAACTGGCAATGTCAGAAATTATTGACCTGAGTCCCCCACAGCTCAGCTTAACAGCATGGCTTTATTTCTTATATTTCATCTTCATACTTTTCTACTGGATGGTTAAGGCCAAGGTAAAGCAGGACCTATGCAACAAGAGTTGTAGCTTTTGGTCTGAGAAGGTCAGTGAAATGCCCTCAGGATTTGTCCTGAGATCCTGTACCTCAGATTGTAGAACCTTTATCAGTACAGCCATGTGGATGAGTCACGGCCATTGCTTGGCCAATGTGCTCTCTGTGAAAGCCTGAGAGAGTGTCTTCTCCCCATGTGACTCTCCTTAGGCCCACTCTACGTCATTGATCACTTTCCTCTTTGGTCCCATAATCTTCTTGATCAGAAAATCTGGGACACTACCAAGGTACATGACGTCACAGTACAAGTTCTCATATGTCCTGAGTCTTAATTGACCTTAGAAGGCTAGGGCCAAAATGTTGGCTTTCCTTGTAGCCCTCCTTTTTCTCTAATTTTGGTCTGCAAACATAGGTTGTTAACCATCCAGGAGTAAAGCTTATAGTTATTATCAAATGATTTAGGCTATTGCCAGTTAAACAGAAGACCCAATGCTATTATGGGCTACTTGACTCATTTAGAATATTTTTCTGAGTTTACACACCTATAATATTCAATAACAGAACTTAGAAAAAGTGGGGTATACAGATGAATGTCCATTTTGTATCTGTGTATTCAAAGTGGTTGGGATAGATATATAGTTGCATTCTCTTAATGAATAGAATGATTTGTACTAATGGTGTTTGTAAATAGGATCACAAGTCCGCATCTTATACAGCAATTAACCACTAAGAAGAATATATGCAGTGTATTATTTGTTGAAACTGTACTTCCAATTTGATTTGAAACTGTCTCATTGCTATCTGTTTATCAATAAAACTTTGAAAAAAAATAAAAAAATAAAACTTCACAAACATGTAGGAGATAAGGAGGAGAGAGGAGTAATTAGGGGCAATAAGAGCCAGACCATTTGCCCATGCTTAGCAAATAATTCTTCTGCCTGAGACCCTGCACCTATAGGATATAGGGGCATCGCATCCCCAGTTGCCATAGCAACAAAGAAAATATATAAACTGGTAGGGAACAAAGAACTGGGCCTTTGTGTTTGGAAGCACATTGGTGATCCACTAAATTAATAAAGGCTCTCTAATTCCTTTAATTTGAGTTCCTATGGGCAAAGTATCCAACCCCAACCATTAAATTGTAAAGTTATTCTCAACTCTTTTCTCTACTCCCATCTCCTTCCCTTGTCAACCTCACATAGACTCAGGGAAAGTTAAGGCTACATTTTCATTCTCACAAGATATCTTAGGAGTTCAACAATGAAGGTCCACCTCAGAACAATAAAGTGTGGGACGCATGTTTTTGGCCTCTAAAAAATTTCCACCATTTAAAAAGAAGACATAGAAAACAATAATATTTATTCTTCCTTTGAAGAAATTTACTAATTTGAATTTTACAAAACTATGATTTGTGGATGAGACTATTCTAATCATATGAATCTTCTTCACAAATATACAAATGAAATCACTTGATGAATACTAGATTCTCACTGTGTCGACAAATCAACTGATATTTAAACCATCTGCTAACCATCAACACATGTCTGTGAATTTTTATGTATATAATACATCTTTATTAACTAAGCCGGTCTGTTTGAAATTTTTCAGTTATGTGAAGCTCAAGTATCATCCTTACCAAGGAATTTTAATACCTATCGAGAATGTCTTTACATTTAACAAAAATTCATCATCATCAATAAGGACTGGGCCAGGAAGATAGCTTGGCAGTCTTAGTGCCTACCTGCCAAGCTCAAGGTCCTAAATTCAATCCTGGATACTGCATGCCTTGAGGACTCTGGAACTTCAGGAGCACCATGCTGGCCTGGAACATGATGGTGCATGCCTGCATTCCACTGCGGGGGAGGCTGACATAGGACAATCACAAGGAGTAAGAACTGTGTAGCAAGACCCTATATTAAAACAAAACAATGCAAACTACTAGAACTTAACAGTTTACATACTGTTTTAAATTTTTTTAATTTTTTTAAATTTGTATTTGGTACAGGATCTTACTATACAGTTCAGACTCATAGTAATTCTCCTGCTTTCAGCCTCCCCAGAACTGGGATCACAGGTGTGCTCTACAATGCCCGGTTTCAGTGGCCAGCTCAGTGGGCTGGGGTGGGGCCAGCACAGCATGCAGTCCTGGGGATTGAACCAAAGTTCTTGCACTTGTCAGGAAGGTACTTAGACCACTGAGCTATCTCCCTGGCCCCTCAGTTTTAATTCTTTAAGTATGTTATTTTAATAATTTTCCCATAGCATGCACACAGATACTAAGAGATAGATATTGTGTTAGCCACATTACTTAACATACTCATAGAATCAGGATTTGAACTCATGCAATTTGACTTCACAGTTCAGATTATGCTGGTTTTCTAGGTCACGGATCCCACTCAGAAGCTCAAAGATAGCATATGTACCATTTATGATTTGAAATTTGAAAGTCTGAGAATGAAAAAGAATGCATTGAAAAAGAATAATTTTAGTAGAATCCAGAAAGGCATGTCTTATTTTTACAAGAAAAAATATAAAAATAAAAACAATGGTATAAAATTTCAAAACAAGTTTGGAGCAGAGTAATAATGGCTAATACATTGCGTATTGGTATCTTCAAGGTAGTTGCTCATATTACAAGATATAGGCATGAAAATCCTGTATTACTTGATCAGTTTTTCAGAACACACACCTTCATTAGTTCATGCTGCTATAAACAATGTCCCTGACCAGGTAGTTTCTAAACAACACAAATCTATTTTTTACTGTTCTGGAGTGTGGTATTTCTAAGATCAAGCCCAGTTTCCTTTGAAGACAGCATCATGAATATTAAATAGCCTATATTTCTCCCAGATCTTTTATAAGGAGCTAATCTCATCCATGAGAGTGGAAGCCTACTCAAATCCTACTGGCCCCATCTCTTTATAGTGTAGCTAGCATTCAGAATTAAATGTGAATATGGATTTTGAAGCACAAATATTGAAAACATTGCAAATGAGGAGGTGAATAAATCAAGATATAGTGAGAAAAGAATTCAGGTGAAGTGGAGGATATAAAATAAAAGTGGAAATGAGCTTTTCTTTTTTTAAGGGGACAATGTAATGCCAAGATTTATGAAACCAGAGTGACACTAAAAACTTATAAAGATGGGTAATAGGATAAAAGAGAGTACTACCTCCCATACAATATACTTATAAAATTCCCTGATACCTATAAATAAGTCCATATACATGAAGAAGTTATTGTACAGATGTACCTAAATTCAGAGACCTCAAAGGGGATGGGATTATATTAGATTACCAAGAGATGTAAGCCAATCACCAAAGCCCTTAATATCACAGAATTTCCTCTTACTGAAAGAGTGGAAGAATGAAGCAGAAAGGGAAAATCAAGAAAGTTGAGCTGTAAGAAGCTTTTAGCATATCATCATCCACTTTGAAAATGAGAAAGGTGACCATAAAGAAGAATGCGGATGGTGGGGCCGGGGAGATGGCTCAGTAGAATAAGTGCTTCTCTCAGTTCAATCCCTTTTTCCAAAAAAAAAAAAAAAAGCAGATGGCTCAGTAAACTAAGACAGCAAGGAAACAAGAACCTGAACTGATGAAACTGAATTCTGCCAAAAACATAGATGAGCTTGAAAAGAGATTCAACCTCAGAACCTAAAGAAAGGATGTTTAGACCTCCTACACCTGATACTTGGGCTGTGTGTCCCATCTCAAAGAACAAACTGAGCCAGGACTTCTGATTCACACAACTAGCAGGTAATAAATACTTGTTACATTGTTCCTGGTAGTTCTTTACAGGCTGCCTAAGAAAACTACTAAAGGTGGGATGTAGGCACAGAAGGTAGAGAAAAAACAAGCTTAACACAAACATATAAACTTCTGTCTCCCACACAATGATCTACAGAAAACCAATTATTTGAAGTAAGACATACTGAATTAAACACAATTGAGAGAATACTACTCATTTGAATTCGTTCATTTAATTTGTAAGTGAAACTCATATGTGAAGGTCTATGACAAGGAACATGTGGTACTTTGCAAACTTATTTAGGTACATATATCCTAGCTTATTATAAATGACTGATCTAATACATCATGGTAAAAATACATTCAAATAAATAATTTAACATTTATCTCAAACTAATTTATTCATTATCTCTTAAACTTTTAAAATTAATTTAAGACTATCAGACCATTTTCTCACCTCTCACTTTTAATTTTTTCTAATATTTCATATTTTATTCACTACTTACATAATCCTTTAGTTATTAGCATTTTTTGAAAAGAGTAAAAAGTTACTATTTACTACCAAGTAAAGTATTGCAGTTACTATAAAGTAATATTCTGTAACTTCTAGACAGTTATATAGTGGATATATTACTTTTAGAAAATTATATAGCAAAATAAAGCACTAAGATACAAGTTTTAATATGACTTCTCAAGAGTTCTTGGTAAAACTCACTAGAGCCCAGTCACATTGAAGTAAGAATAAATGCTACCCTCTGCTTGTTATCTTGCACTATGAATATTGGGGGGAATGTTTAAAGGAACTATTTGGCAAGCAAAAGCAGAATGTGAACAGAAAACCATCCAAGTAATAAATAAAATGATATAATGGACAAAAGGACACAGGAAGCCATAAAAATGTATTAGTTTGGCACAGCAAAGATCTATAGCAATATATTTTTGTCAATGTGTCGATTTTTGTCAATATAATACCAAGTATAAAGAGACCTAGTACAAGAAATAAATAATATTAGCAATCATACATTTTATGCATATGGTCTTTAAAAATCTTTAATTACATATATTTTAAATGTCTAATTAAATACCGGAGAACAGTGAACTTTTTACGCGTTTTATGAAATACGGGTGCGCCATGTTCAAAATCAAGTATTTCTTTTTTGTTGTTGATTTTTTACATTATATAATCCACTAATTCATAAATTGATGCTGTGGATTAGATCTCGAATGTCTCCTCCAAGTGGCATGCATTCAGAGGTGGGGCTTCTGGGAGCTGACACACTGTGGAGTCAACACAGCTGACTTGTTAGGAGAGGGGTCTCCCAGAGTGTGACCTCCAAGGGCGTAACACCCTCTTCTGCTTCTCCCATCACTCTCTGCTTCTGGATACATGAAGTAGATAGCTTATCTCCACACGGGACCATTCTGTTTTGCTACTTCCTCATCTGAACCACTTCAGTAAACCAGGAAATGAGGCTCCTGCACTAGGAGCCAAGTAAACCCCTTTGCTGTGGGCCTGGAGTACTGAGCGTCGCCTGTGAGAGAGTGGCTAGGACAAGTGGGAGTAAGAGACAGGCGTCTTTGTTCATTTGTGTTCTCTTACTGACTTTATTTGAATGAACTCCTTAGCATATGCTTAATATAAAATTTTCATTGTCAATACATATTAAAAATGTTAGACAATGAAAATAAAATATCAATGCTCCCTATGCAGTCAGATCATATAACACATGTAAGATACATACTTTTTTCTTATATTTTCAAGATGTTTGCCTCTATAATCAATATCATTTGAACCTATAATAAAAACTTTACAAATATAATACGCAGAAGTATAATTGACAAAATGTGTCAAACTGTTAACACTTTCCATCCGAGATACAAAAAAACAACTTAAATAAAATTATATTTTATTAATTCATTTCAAATAAAAAATTTAATATAATTTTATACAGTCATTGCTGCAAATAATTTGAAGATGGAAAACTCATTAGTTCATTAGGTATAATAAAAATTTGTAGACACTGATTCAGTTTGCTGTGATCACAGAGATATTTATAGCATATTTGGAATGACTTTTATCATGAGAACACTTAGTAGCTCACATTTGTTTAAAGTGGTTTTGTTGTCATAAGTACCTGAAGTCATACGGTAAAATTTAATAGACATTTGCAAATAGACAGCTTGTAATTTTGTTAGTCCATATACAAATTCTTTAAGTAAACAAATGTAATATACTCCTTACTAGTACCCATATTTTCTTTTTCAGTAAAATGTATTGTGTTTCATAACTGGGTCTGCTCTCCTGGTCTCACCTCATACACTTCTGTACACAAGCAGGCAGCCTCTCGCCGGAACTGTGAAGATGCAAGACCCAGAAGGCAGCATAGACTGAAGCTCCATAACTTGCTTGTGTCCAGCATGTTCGCTAGGCTGGGATAGCTGAACCATCCTACAAAACTCAGAGAGCAGAGAATAGATGATGAAATTCCATTTTAATCCCTCATGAAAAGTAAAATAATTTCACTCACTGTTTCTCTTCTAGTTACTCTGAGATAAAAAGCAGAGAAAGGTAGAATTGTCCATGTGATGTGGGGTATACCAAATTAACGAACATGAATTAGGCACAAGCAGATATCAACATTCAGAGAAGTAGCTCAGCACATTCCGTAAGGCAACACTAGTTCTAGGGTAACTCTTACTGAAACCAAAAGCCTGCTTAAAAATGAAAAATAGTGCAAAAAATCTACCGTGTAGTAGTAAAAAAAAAACAAGTTGGAAAGCAGTCTAAATGTTTTTCTTATTGATAGCTACCACACTCATAAAATAATTTCTATGAATCACACTTCTACCATCTATACATTTTTAAAGCTAAATTCTGGAGACTACATTTGCAGGCATAGAAGACAAATGTTGTGTAATCTCATGTATGGAATTTAAAAACATATAATCAACTGAAGCAGAGAGTAGGATGATAATTACCAAGACCTGCATGGCAGAGTGGGAGGAGAACCAGCAGAATTTGGTCAAAGGGTACAATGATTCAATTAGGCAGAGTGAATAAATTCTTGAGATCTGTTGTACAGCATGACTATAGTTAATAGTAGTATATTGTACATTTCAGAAGCTGTCATGAAAAGGTAAGTATGAGGTGATAGATGTGTTAATTATTTTTGTTTAATCATCTTTCTAAATACACATGTCAAAATATTATCTTGTGTTTCATAAATATGTACAATTTTATATGTCACTATACCTTACTAAACACTTGAAAAAATTAAATTAATTGAAAACATAAACAAAAATCAGAAGCTTTGGTATTAAGGAAAGCAAAACAGTTTCTACTAAATTGAGTGACTCATTTTCTCTGTTCTCCTAAAACATTGTGCAGTTATAATGTTTTATACTTTTGAACCTAATATTTGTGAAGCAAATTTGAGTCACAGTCAAGCTCCTGGGGAAGACAGCTGCTGAGATGCATGTCTTCATGTAGCTTCTGGATCCCCTGACTAGACTTTCCTACCCTGAGCCCGCGCTGCCTTGGATTGCAATGTGCAATTTCATGCCTCCTGTTTCTGAAAGTTTCAGCCAGAGGTGGCATGACCAGGAGATTATAAAACCGAGGAAAAGGAGAGTGAGTATTTTATCTCCACAACTTTCCTGTAAGCTTTTAACAAGAACTAAAACTTTCTATGATGAGGGTCTGGCTGGACAGCTCTCCTTTTTTGACTTTAATTATGTCTGGACTCAGACACCACCATAGTCTTCCTTAGTTCTTGCAGGCCAAAGAGCAGTGTTGGCTTGTCCTTCACTGTCCTAGAATCCTAGAGCTAAAATATATGTTATTGATTTGTCAAATTTTTATTTAACTTTTTTTTTGGAATAGCACAAAAGTGTACCTTTTCTCTTACTCTGGAACTATTAATGATTCAAAAGATGACCATAATGGCTTCTAAGAATGTTTTAAGTGAGAAAACAGTCACAAACTATTACAGCTCTTAAGTCATTGATAAATAATTGCTAATGATAGCTGGGTATGATGGTACAGTCTTATAGTCCCAGCACTCTGGAGACTGCGGCAAGAGAATTGTAGCAAGTTTGAAGCCATTTCTGGTACAGAATGAGTTCAAGTCCAGTTTGAACTACATAGTGAGACCCCATCTAATAAATAAATAAAGACTGATATGAAATTATACATGGAAAATAGTTGAAGTTGTAAATATAATAAAGATAGTGACATTGATTTCAAAAGAATTAATGAATAAGAGGAAAATGAGAATAAATAAAAGGATGAGAAAGGAGAAAGGAGAAGGAGGAAGGGGAAGGAGAAGAGACCGAGGATGTAGGGAACGGAGGGAAAAGGCAAAGGAGAGATAAGACAGAGAGGGGGAGGAAAAGGGAGGATCAATGGAAGGAATCCAGAAAAACTAGACTAGCTAAAATAATTTAAAATACAATAAAGGAGGTATTAAAAAGTAAAGCCATATTAATATGCTGAGCAGTAAAAGGCTCAAGTCAGCAACTTCTGACATTGCCAGTCCTATGGATAACCTACTACTATTATGGACTGCTGAACTATATTGGATTATTTTGCTGAATTCACGCACCTACAATATTTAAATTGCAATGGAATGCCCATCTCTAACAAAACTAAACAAAAAGGGGATACAAGTGAAGGACCATTTTGTATCTGTATATGCAAAATAATTAGGATAGATATACAGCTACTTTGTTTTAATTCAATAAGAAGAAATATTTGTACTGATGGTATTTGGTCAGGATATCCTGTCTGCATCTTGCACTATAAATATACTAAGAAGACAACAACATGCAAAGTATTAATTATTGAAACCATCTTACAATTCTGTTTCAAAACTGTCTCATTGCTATTTCTCAATAAAATTAATAAAATAAAATGCAATAAGTTGACAGACTTGCACTATCCAATCTTGAGTCTTGATTTGAAACACTCAGTAATTGAGACCATGTACTGCTGGTAAAAAGGTGGACACACATATCAGTGAAATAAAATCCAGAAATAAGCCCCCACACAAGATCAAATAATTTTCAACAAAAGTCCAAGAGGAATTCTATGAAGAAAGGCATTTTCAACAAATGATGTCAAATGGATTAGGCACCCGTATATAAAATAATAAGCTTCTAAGCATTTCAAACTATATAAAATTATTACAACATTAATTATAGACTTGAATACAAACCTTAAAAATTATATAACTTTTGAAAATAAAATGGAACAACTTTAAACTTGGGGTAAGAAATCATAATTTAACTACAATAATGAAAGCACATTTTGTAGAAGAGATAAAATGGTCTTTATAAAATATAAATTTTCTCTGCAAAAACATTATTAAGAAATTAAACGCAGATCTGGGGAGATAGCTCAGTGGTCTAAGCGCCTGCCTGGCAAGCACAAGGACATGAATTCAATCCCTGGTACCACATGCCATGCCGGCCCCAGAACTCTAGTACACCAAGTCAGCCATGGAAACCAGTCATGGTGGTGCACACCTGTAATCCCAGCTCTGGGGAGGCTGAGACAGGAGGATCACTCATGTCCAAGCTGCATAGCAAGGCCCTGTGATAAATAAATAAATAAATAAATAAATAAATAAATAAATAACTTCCTTCATTAATTAATTTTTTTAAAAAATTAAAAAGGAATTAAATACAAAAAAGGTCATCAAAGGGAGAAAATATTTACCAGATCAATGTGGTAAGAACCTGTGTTAAAAATGTATCCACAGCTCTCAAAAATAAAGGGTAAGAAAATTCAATTTGTAACTCAGCAAACATTTTGAACAGATACATCACAAAATAAGGTGTAAAGATGGAAAACAGGCAATGAGGGTAGGTTCACTTGGTTTCCAGTTATAGGAAAGCATTAAGAAATAACAAATAAATCCAGTACAGTCCCTGATAGAATGCTAAAATCAGAGAAATTGATAATGTTGACTGTTCACAGGGATTGGGACAGCTAGATTGTTCTACACTGCCAGTAAGAACTCAAATGTTACACCAACTTTGCACAAGAGCTTTCTAAGTACTTGTGAAGTTAAATACGCACATACCATGTGATTTAGTAACCCCACTGTTAAACAATTAGAGTCAACAAACTTCAAATTTAAAATTTATCTTCACATAAAGACTTGCACGCAAATGTTTATGGGGACTTCATTCATAATTTCCCCAAAATGGAATCTATTCATTTAGTTGAAAAGCAAATGGATAGAGATCCATACAGTAGAATATTGCTCAATGATTAAAACAAATAAAAAATATATTAATATTTGCAAAGATAAAAAATGGAATAACAGCCATTTTTTTTCTGTACTGGGGATTGAACTCAGGACCCTGTGCTTGCCAGGCAGGTGCTTATTCTACTGAGCCATCGCCCCCACCCAACAGTCAATTTTGATAAGTGAAAGAAGATAGACTAAAAAGAATGCATGCTTATTATCTAATTTTTGTGTTAGATAATAATAATTATAAACTCTAAGCACAGGAAACAGATCTTTGATTTGCAATATTAAAATAAAAAAGGGTTTTGCTAAAAGAATTTTGAGGAAAATGTGTTAATGAAAAATGCAATTAGTCATGGGGTGGTAGCAATTGCACTACCATGTTCATTTACCAGGGTTCTGCAACTTTACACTAAGAAAACACAGTTTATTGTTATAAGTTTTTACATCAGTACAACTTTTAAAAAGTGAAAATATCCCATGTTGGATGTAATAATTATATGCTGCAAGCATATATTAAAAATTTAAGACTTTCAAATTTTAAATAGTGAATATGTATTTTGTAGCAGTTTGGATAGAGATAACTATCTTTTGAGAGCAGGATTGATTAGATCTAAGAGCACAATGAAATAAATACTAAATGTGTACTGGAGAAGATACACTTATTATTTTATAATCTTTTGTTTCTTTATTCATTTGAAAGAGGGTCACACAATGCAGCTTAGACTCACAGTGATCCTCCTGTCTCAGCCTCCCAGCTTTTGGATCACAGGAGTGTGCCACCAGGCCCATTTAGGTAGCTGGCTCAGCAGCACAGTACCAGTGCACGGGATCAAACCTGTGTCCTTGCACTTGCCAGGCTAGTGTTTAAACTGCTGAGCTATCTTTCCAGCCCAAGATACACTAATTAATGTAGAATAATACTGTATGAACTTTTATAACAATGAACCCAAATATGTCTGCTTATATTGGTCTCTAATCAACTCAAACCCAAATATTTTGTCATAATTTATCTATTTTTAAAACACTTCTGAATTTAAAATATTTAATGGGATTATTCTTGGTTTTAGAATTTCCTATGTACCTATGGTAATATATTTACCTTATTAATCTTCTGTTAAAATTATTATCTAAGTTTTATTTGGTATTATTCATATTAGGCTGCTATATAGTTTAAGTGTTATTATCCCAGATCATATTTAAACTTGCTTATGGTCTTCAAGATTCATCTCATTGTTGAAATAGACCTCCATCCCAATTCACGCATTTTTCTCATTTTAAAACGATACTGAACTATTTTATTTTATATACTGGATTCTGTTAGTTCTTTGCAGTATCATTGATTTGTTTCTCTATCATAGCCGGCAGCTCTTAGAAATAGAAAATAAATACCAGGTCCATTTTTTATATAGAAAAACAGCAAAAATTTACTCTGTATTTCTCCTCTCATTATCGTATGGCACACTACTTGTAATTCTCCAGTTTTAAGTGATGCTAAGATGAATCACCAGATTCAGGCGGCACCATGTGACTCGTCCCCTATGAAGCTCTCTACCATCCTTTAACTAAACAATTTTAGCTCCCAAGGCTCACTGCTGCCTACATCCTTTCTTTCAACAGGACTTACAAATGGTGTTTTTCTATTCCTACTATTTCTCCCACACTTATTCTCTGGAATTCTTCTGCAGAATGGACTTTGTTATATCCAATAATTTTCTATTGTGAGATTCAGTTTACATAAGAAAGACAAAAAAGAAAACTAGCTGATTGTTCACCTTTAATAGCAGAAGTCTTTTGAAATAATGAATTGAAACCAAACCATCTTCCAACAGTGGCTAATGAGCTGTGTACGTGTAAGTATGTAGTTTTAAATATCATTATGAAAGCTCATGAAATGTTATGTTGCAATGTGATTTGATTCTTTCAATTATTTTTTCCTTCCTGAAACCTCACCACATTATTCCACTGCAAATGTGATCAGACCAGTGCCTGTATCTTTTTCAGATGACTCCATCGGGCCTTGATTCATTCCTTGCTTGTTGACACAAATTTATGTCCCAGTTGCATATTTTACACTTCTTTCAACATAGCTGGAAGAATATCTTGTTAGTAGACCACGTTTATTCTACTGAGAAAGGGTAGTAAGATATTTTTGTGCTAGAGAATATTCATTGGTTATCTTTGCTTCTAGGCATTTTCATTGTTGAGTTAGGAAATACTGTTATACAAAAGAAAAAAGCCATGAGTTGAACTTGATATTTCCAAATACAGTTTAGTATTATATAAGACTTATACTTGATTTTTAAAAATATGTCTCTTGATTTTGCATTCACAATTCTGGTACCTGAAAGTATTAGTATTTTGACTAAGTAGTATTAGTATTTTTAATGTATTTATCTTAAAAACACTTGTAGCATTTTTGAAGCATAATACTAACATTATTTCTAATAAAAGTGAATGCAATTTAAACTTTAAAATGGTTTACTCTTTGAAAATATATTACTAAGTGTAGTAAATGTAATGCCATGTTATAGACTTACTTGGAATTAGATTTATTTATAAAGTGATATAACTTTACAGGTGACAATATACAATATTAGGATAAAATTTTCCATGACAGTTTATTAGTTTATTATGTTTATTTACTTTATAGTTATTAAATATATTTGCAAATATACTTATAGGACACGTTTTTAAAATTGAAATAAGCAAGGCTGGGGAAATGGCTCACTGGAATACACGTTTCCCTGGCAAGCGCAAGGGCCTGAGTTCAATCTCCAGTTCTGTCAAAAACAAATAAAAATAAAATAAAATTGAAATAAGCATACCTTCTAGTCTAGGGCACAGATTTGTTTCCTCAGTAAAATAAAAGTAAAGCCTCCTTCTAGGTAAATTGTATGGAAGTTTGCTAGCAACCCCCTTTAAGCAGTCAGGAATTATTAAAATTTAATCTTGATTCCTTAAATCTGTTCTATTTCCTGTGATTACCTGGTCCCTTCATGTGACTTAGAAGCCACAAAAAATAAACAATAAAAGCATTTTAGTCATGTTATGAGTGATAAAGCCCTTTATTTCTGTTCCAGAAATCTTATGTCGTCAGCCAGCACCTATGAAATGAGGCCGTCTAATGTGGGCCAAATCTATGATCCTTCATAGCTCTTTGAATAGCTTAATTATTTTCAATCCATTTTAAATTTTATGCATTATCTTTCTGCAATTTTTGTTTAAGTTAGTTATAGCAGAACATATTGTTATAATTATAAAGTCAAATCATTATAGCAAATTTATTCACTGAAATCTGTCTTTTATCTATGTCCACATCCATCCAACCTCCCATTTCTTTTATTCACAGGTAAGAATTTTAATATTCATTTTTATCAGGCACCTTGGAGTCTGGGGAGGCCTGCTGAGAACAGAACTTCTAAAAGGCAAGTATGTCTGCAGACTGTGGTGCAAAGCCATTTTTGCTGGCTATAAGCGGGGTCTCCGGAAACGGGGAACACACAGCTCTTCTTAAAATTGGAGGTGTTTATACCCAGCATGAAACTAAACTCTACTTAGGCAAGAAACGTGCTTATATGTACAAAGTGAAAAACAATGCAGTGACTTCAGGTGGCAAACCACACAGAACCAGAGTGACCTGGAGAAAAGTAACTCGGGTCCATGGAAACAGCAGCATGGCTCGGGCCAAGTTCTGAAGCACCCTTCCCGCTAAGGCCATCAGAAACCAAATCTGTGTGATGCTGCACCCCTCAAGAATTTAAACTAATGGAAAATAAAAGCGCATTTGTGCCCTTGCAAAAAATAATTTTATTATTCTATTGATATTTTCACTTATTTGAAATAGAAATGCAGATAGAAAATATAGAGATAGTTGATACAGAGATAGAAACAGACAGACGTGGATGAATATATATATATATATATATATATCATGAACAGCCTTCCAATCTAGAATTATTACTTCTAGTACTTCTGGGAATTGGAAATTGGAAAACCACAGTAAACTGGCTAGTAAAAACTAGGGTCTGAGACAGACTTTGTTGGAGCATATTGGTGTTCAGTAAATAGTAAAGAAGTCCCCATGGTGCTATGCCAGTAGAAACTCCCTAAAATTTTATGGCTTGCTTTATCTAAATACTGTCTGTGATTCAATTACAATATCTACTCTCTTAGAAAATAGGCAAAATAGGAAAGACTAGTATAATGGTGTAATAGTAAACTAGACCTCTGGGAAAGGAAAAAAAAAATCAATTCTGACTGTAATAGAACCATGATGTAAGTTCTGCAGGGAAACTTCGTGCAGGGAAGAGTTCAGGCTACCACACAGTGGCACTGAACATAGAGTTCTGTCCAAGTGAATGTATGCACATGCTGCAAGATACACAAAATAAGCTTTTTCTCTTGTGCTATATTTGTTGGACCCATCAAGCTCCTAAATCAACAACCAGCAGCAGTGACACAAAATTGCTCATGATGTTCCATGCACCTGTGTCACAGTGATGGGAGGTAAGAGCCTTGTAAGAAAACATGGTACTCACACCTAGTGCTGTACTACCTCAAATTGCCTGTCTCATTCTGAATGTTCAAGCCCAGAGCAACCCAAAACACATACAACCCAAATTTGAGGCATAAGGTTGTGTCAGTTTAGAGATCCACAGGGCTTGATTTTCTCTGGAATATGATGAATATACTACTTTTCTCATGCAAAAAATTAAAATGATGTCCAAATATTACATACTTGACAGAATATAATCATGTTAATTTAGCTATTTCTTTTAAGAAATAGAATTAACAATTAAAACAATTTAAAGAGTCTTTGATACATTATCTGTAAATGAGGGAATTGGATTTTGTCTTCCATTCAATGAAAGGGCTGACTGAGCCATCAGAAAGTAAATGAAGACGTATCAATGAACAGCAAACATTGTCATAAGAAACATCTTGTAAAAGCGGAACTTGCAAGAAGGAATTTCTTAAGGCAGAAGGTGAGGTGACTCAGGAGGATTAACAGGTACTCTTCTGAAACAACTGTCTTCAAGCCTTGTGAAGACCAGTGCCTGTGCCTTCACAGCTGTCCCACCTAAACTGGGCCTAGAGGTCCGGGCCTGCAATCCCAGCACTCAGGGGGCTAGAATTGAGAGATCATTGTGAGTTCAAGGCCAGCCTGATAAAATACTGGCAAAAGCTGACCTACTACTGCTGCAAAAGACATGAGTGGCCTTGCCAATCCCTGGAGCATAATTTAAAATTTAGTTTTTGAAGTACAGAAGAGTATAATAAAATAACTGAGAGTATTAAAAATAAATGGGGGGCAGGGAGAAAGCTCAGTAGAATAAGCACTTCCCTGGCAAGTACAAGGGCCTGAGTTCAATCCCTGCTTCCATCAAAAAAAAAAAAAAAAAAGGGTTGGGGAGATAGCTCAGCAGCCTAAATGCCTATCTGGCAAGTGCAAGGTCATGAATTTGATTCCTGGTACCAAAATAAATACATAAATAAATAAGATAAAAACAAATGGGTCCTAGTACAAGCAACCATTACATAGTTTCATGGATGGTAAAATATCCAAAATCCCTGAGAAGTGTCAGTGAGCAGTAATAGAAGAGAAAAAAGAAGCAAAAGAAAGAATCTAAAATCCATAAGATTATTCTGGCTATAGGACAGAGATGTATGCAGGCAGCATTTAATATAAAGACTAGCAATGCTGTGTTGTAAGAAAGGAAGAACAAACACGTTGTTTTAGTTGCCTCCTTCTAGTAAGAAAATTGCTCAGATTTGAAATACACAATTGTATAATATGGTTGCGGACTGTATAGCACAAAATCTAGAAAATACAGGTTATAAGTCCTTAAGGATAAGCTTGTTCTTTGGAAATGTCACTCATTACATACATAATATAGAATATAACCATAAGTACAAGCAACTGTAGCACAAGATCAAAATTACACAGAATATTTCTACAGGGGTGTTGGATTGCACAACAAAATAAATGCACAATAACATCAGCCAAATACAATATGTCGTACATGAATACAACTAATATGTTGACTGAGTAAAATAGTATTTTTTAAAAAAATTAATGGGGAGATGGCTCAGAATAAGCGCTTCTCTGGCAAGCGCAAGGGCCTGAGTTCAATCCCCATTTCTGAAAAAAAAAAAAAAAAAAAAAAAAAAAAACCTCTTTGGGAACAGGGAGATGGATCAGTAGAATAAGTGCTTGCCTGGGCCTGAGTTCATTCCCCGGTTCTGGAAAAAAATAAATAAATAAGTAAATAAATAAATAAATAATTCAATCGTTCTTGCTTGATCCAATCAGCCTTGTTTTATGGCATACTTCTTTTCCTCCTCCTGGTCAGGATCTATCACCAGTCCAACAGCTTTTGCACTTTTTCTCAAATAGTCAGAATACCTGCAGGTTCAATAATCTTTATACTCAGTCTTGTATTGCAAAAACCAAATAAATTCCAACTTTAAAGATAAGGCTCTAGTTTAAGTTTACCTAACCTCTGTTATAAAATAGAAAAGGAAACTCAAAGAAAGTTGAAGGTAGAAAGAGAAGAAAAAGCAAATAAAGGAAAGAGAAGAAATATGTCTCAACTTCATCTAAAGGAAAAGCTACCTATGCTCTTGGGATTGCTTAAGGCTGGCAGGCTTCAGTGGGCTTCCTTTAGCTGCATCTCTCTTACTTAGTGGCCAGTTTGCCTCAAGCCTGCCTCTGAAGAAGAGGTGGAATAGAGTAGAAGTAAAGAAAGAAAATGTTAGACTTGAGAATTTCAATTTAATTTGCCTTCCATATCCGGTGATGCTGGAGAAAGCTGTAGAGCACATTTCTTTTCTCTTAGTAATGTTTCTCTCTTGACCTTTCTAATTGCAACTGCCAAATGAAAAGGCAGCCTTGTGTTTGGACTGCTGCTTAAGTCCTCCCTCAGATTCTGTGTACATCACCTGGCCTTACCAGGACATTATTGCAAGTGTAACTCCTGAAAATCTTATGCCATGGATGTACCAATTGTGAGCAATTTCATGTCCTGTAGAAGCTGTTCTCTGAGACCCTGTGTCCCTGGAGTCTCTGCTCACCTCCAGTTTAGTTTGTTCAAAATCATCCACCAGACATTTGCCTGCCCTTATCCCCATCTCCAGAAGACACAGTTCAACTGTGACAACAGTGTCTTCCTTGACACTGGATGGTTTGGATTCCCAAGAACATGACACCCACCCCCCAGGAGCAGCAGGAGGCAGATCACAGCATGGTATTCATCAAGTACTCTTCTTTTCAATTTAATTTAACTTTTTGGTTTTTTTTCTGTTTATTGCTTATTTATTTTTATTCATTTTCATGAGAAAAAAGAAAATTACAGTGAAACAGTTTCAAAACAGGTTAGGAGGACAGTTATAATAATTAATACATTGCATAATGTTGCCTTCATATCATTTATTCAGAGGACAACGTGCAGACATGTTGTCTAAACAATATCAATACAAACCTTTCTTCTCAATGAACTGAGAGAAAGTAGCTGTATATCTATCTTAACTCTCTTATATGTAGTACTCTTAAAATTTAGAGAAAGAAATCCTCTCCCTAATTTCCAGGCCACAATTTTAATCTATCTACAGCTCAAATTTCTATAGAACCATTATTTCTATGTTCTTTCCAGCTCCCATCACTTGATTTGAAATGTGGGGAATGTATCACTTGTGATTGTGCTTTTGCCCTCCAGCTTTGACCAAAATTGGGACCAAAGTAATATCATTGAAGCACTCTATAAGAACAATTAGATATGGATAAATGATTTTGATTTTGTTCACATGAAATATAACTATCTCAGCGATAGAAGGAAAATATATCTAAAAAGAAACATGGTGAACTGGTTACAGTTAAGCTATAAGTTGGATAGTGCTATTGTGATTTAAATAATTGCATTCTTACACATAATCTTGATTAAATATTAAAATAGCTACTATTTGGACAGTTAATTTTAATGAGAAAATACAATAAGGATTAAAGCACAACCCAGGTGTGATTGTGGCCTACACCTGTAATTCCAGCCTCTTGGAAGACTGAGGCAGGAGGATCAAGGCCGGCCTGGACAACTTGGAGAGATTCTGTTGCAAAATAGGAAATATAAATACTAAGAATGTAATTTAGTGTCAGAATATCCCTGGATTCAAATGCCAGTACTATCAAAAAACAAAACAACTGAAGAGCAAATCTTAAATTAATCAAGCAATTGTCTTTTTGAACTTGATGTTAGTATGCAATATACAAAGTGCATCATAGACAGTCAGACAGACAGACAGACAGACAGACAGACAGACACACACACACACACACACACACACACACACACACTGCACTGATTAAATTAATGAGTATTTCTTATGATGTGGAAATAGATGAAAGCATATAAAAATCCCAAGTTTTTGGAAAGGTTACGAAATGACTGTGGTACTTAGCATGTCACAGTAAAGCAAAACCAAACACAATACATGTATAGAAACAAAAGGAAAATGGATAATTGAAACAATTATCTTAAGCATTCATGACTAATTTGCTGAAATAATCCCTAAAATATCCAAACAGCAACAGTTACAAGCTTTGAGTGCTAAGAGTCTGAAAGAGAAATCATCTCAAACCAGCACTACATTGTTGGGGAATGAAATAGTCTTGTTTTGGGAGAAATGTAGGTTTTTAAAATTTTCTGTTTAACATATGGTTACCAAGGGCAAGTTTCTTCCTGCACGAAGAAACACTAATGAGCATATGCTAAAAGAATGAAATCTGGGAGGAGGGTTGGAAGCCGCAGGGCAGATGGAGCAGTGATTTACCACTCCATAATGGGAAGCAATATTTAGACTTTTCTGAAGTTTTCTTCCAAGCATTTTCCGTTGCCTCTTTTTTCCTTGCGTCTCTCCCTCTTTTCCTACCTTTTTTCCTCCCATCCTTCTTACCTCTCTTCCTTCCTTATTTTGTTTTCAGGACAGACCAGCTTTGAAATACATTTTAAAATAAAATATAAAAGTTGAGATAAGTTTGAGAATTTCAGAAAACCTGGCAAAGTATTCCCTTGTACCTTTAACCTAGAATCATATCTTGCTTTGCCACGGCACCCTTGAAACACTTAAGAAGTCAACGTCGATATGTTACAAATAACAACTTAGATTTCTTTAGTTTTCCACTAATTCACTTTTTCTGTTGTAGGATCCCAGCCAAGATGACATATTATAATTGACTAGGTTGCCCCTCTTCTCTGTTCTGTGACAGTTTCTCAGATTTCATTGGGGACTTTGATAGTATTGTGTGTACCAGTAAGGTATTTTGAATACTTTGGATCTGCACGGTGCTTTTTTCTCATGGTTCAGCCAGGGCGGTGGCTTTTTAGGAAGAATATCAGAGAAGTATTCCTTCCTCTCCACTACTGAGTACACATTATCAACATGATTGATGATGTAGCCTTCGTCACCTGGCCAGGTTGTGTTTATAGAAACTCTCCACTGTAAGTTAGTAGAATTATTTCCTCTTTCTACCCACTCAGGATGGGGGAGGTGGGCAAAACTTGTTTTTAACTGCATAATTGCCTTTAACAATTATCTGAAGACTGCTTCTTTCACTGAGTACCAAATACTTAGGTTAATCTCTATCCTGTATTGAAAAGAAAAAAAAAAAAGTAGTTTCCTACAGCTTGATGTATTGTTCAAATTCAGATACTTTTGCCTTTTCAGTGACTGAGGCTGCACAATATGACACAAAATTTCTATAATTAATTCAAATATACCTGTATATTTATGGCAATAGAATACCCATCTCTGACAAAACTAAACAAAAAAGAGGGATATAAATGCAGGACAATTTTGTAGTGATATATATATGTATATATCACTAATTAGTTAGGATAGATTTACAACTACTTTCTCTTAATTCATTGAGAGGAAAGATTTGTACTAATAGTGTTTGGACAGGATATCATGTCTTCATCTTGTACTATGAATAACTACTATGAAGACAACAATGTGTAATGTATTAATTATTGTAACTGTCCTACTAACCTGTTTTGAATTTGTCTCATTGCTATTTGTTTCTCAATAAAATAATTATATATATACATATATATATATCATTACTATTTAATGGAAATAATGCATTTATAAATAAAAATTCCTACTATCTGATAGTAATTTTGTCATTATACCAATCATCTTAAAACCCAAATATAGTTACAAATAATTTACCCTACCACTTAAAATAAACCTTCATATCGCATTGTTTCCCTCGTTCATACTGTATATGTTATTCATAGATAAAACTGTATTAAGGAAATTAGAACTGCTTATGATCTAAAATGCACAGATTTTAATTGCCTGGTCATCAGTTGTATGTATTTATAAACTTTCTATTCAAAACGCCTTTCTGAAAAATTGTCCAGATTTACATTTTTGCCTGCCATACAATGAGTACCCTTTTCTTTTATAAGTGGTATAAAAAATCAGTATGCATTTGGAAGAATAGGTCAACTTGTCATAAATAATTGGAAGGATATTTGTAGCATACACTTGAAGGGATCTGGCTGCATATATTGGCATAGTGTTTCCTTGTGCTAAAATAACTTTCCTCACTGCCCATGTCCATCAATCAGAAGCTGTGATTGGTAGCATACAGAAAATAATGGCAGTACTTCCAAAAGGAATGGGAAAATAACATTACTAGCTGAAAAGTAACCTGAAAATGTAACATGTTACAGACACACATAGCCCAGAGCTGCAAAAATGGAAGTAAGGATGGAAACAGCAGTAATGGAAGAAGAAGAGGAGGAATAAATCTCATTGGGTTTGGGGCATGGTCACCAGTTGCACAGAGCAGCCACCGCACTGAAGTAGAAGGCTCAAGGACAGCGACCTTCTCAAAACGAGAAGAGGAAGGGAAAAAAACATAAGAGCAAGGTGACAATTCAATCAAAAGAAATACAACCTGCATTACAGATGTGCTTTTTGATAGGATTTGGTGCAGTTCTCAATGGATGCAGAAAGAAGGTCAAGGGGATATGCAGTTCTTGAGTTCAATGCTGAAATAGGAAAAATAAAAGCTGGTGAAGTTCTGGGACACAACTAGTCTGCATAGATAACGATGAGACATCAGAGAAGGCCCTGATGG
>NW_004524741.1:3078658-3093605 GCF_000260255.1 Octodon degus
AAGTGATTGACAGGAAACTATGTGGTCCAGAGAGTGATGTTCCAACCAATGGAAATGCACAAGCAGTTGAATTTATAAGCATCAATACTTGACCTCCTAATTTTTATCTTTTATTGTTAATTGTTTTAACTTGTTGTCTGAACATATCAAGATGTTTGTAAAATACAGTAGCTTTTGGAAGTAATTTGAATTACTATTTGAATTCCTGAGGTTCCATTTGTCTATTAGCATTGAGATTGCAATGTGTGCAATTTTCTTTTTCTACTTGCGCTGTCTTATTGACATTGAATATGACTTTGATAATAAATACCAGATCCTAAAAAGGTGGGAGATATACATTGGATCACCTTACAGAGACACAACTTAAAGTACCGGATGAGATTTTTCTACAATTTAATTGAAGATAATATCATTCATCAACAAACATATACTGATTTTTTGAGTACTTACTGAATGACAGTTTCTTATTTTGGTGTCTGAGTTTTAAGAAAAATTTCTTGCTTTTCCAATGTGTTATTGGAGCACTGTTTAACAGGCATTCACAGGACCATTTAACTATTTAGGAGAAAGCGCCTTTGCTTTTGCCTTCATTGACCTTTACTCAGAAGCTGTGAAATTAGTTAGTTTTTATAGATTTTTGTTTAGTACAAATTAAAATTATTTTTTTCTCCTAGAAGTGAAATCTTAAGTTTCTCATTGTACTGCCTTGTAGGAAATTTACTGGTTTTGTGTCTAAGCCATCAATATTATTTTTCTTCAATGTCTAAGAATTTCCCTGAACTATTGCATTTTAATATTCTATTTGTCTACTCATTAAAGAGTCAGATAAATGATTAACAAATTTTAATTTGATATTAGGTAAAAGACATTTTACTTTGGCATGAAGATGCTTAGTGTAAATAATAGTCAAAAAGTTTTGGGTTTTTGTAAACCATAATCTGGGATGGAGGAAATATAAAACAAAAGGAAATAAGGTATATATGATATTTGCTAGAACTTGGCAATTATGGTTTAGAAAAATAAGAAACTGGGAAAATAATTTCAAGGAGTACAAATTATTATTTTAGATAGGATGGTAGATAAGGCCTGGGTGTGAATGTGATATTTGAGTAAATATTCATAATAAGAGAACAAGTTATGGGGATTTCCAGCAAAAAGACTTCTAAACAGGAAACAACATGTCCAGAAGTCCTGCAGTGAGAGTATTCTCAGCATAATAGCTAGCTACAAGCTAAGGACCAGAAACAGATAAGAATGGAAAGGAAACTTCCAGTGTTACCACAGTACTATTGCGATTGAAACTGGGAATTTCTGAGGATTGGATGACATAATCTGATTGCCTTTTCAAAAAATCCTTCTAATTACTTTACTCAGAATAGATTTGTGGAGTAAAGAACAGAAAAGTTAAAAAAAATAGTTATCTTGTGAACATATTAATTTCCCTTTCAAGGTTTCTATTGCACCCCTCATAATTTATTTACTCTTTCATATTCTTATGCTAAGAACACAATGCAATGTTTGTTCATGCAGGTCTGATTTATTTCCAATAAGAATATGGTCTCTAGCTGCATACATGCAATATATCTGGTTCTCTGAACAACTACTTTGAAGACAACACTATGCAGTACAACAAATACTGTCAAACTCATATTATTTTATTTACTGAAATTATTCTTTTAACATTACAGATTATTAACTTTTTGTTCTTTCTTTTTAGTTATCTTAATTTTTAATGGAAATAAAAATTAGAATTAAAACAAAAAAATTACATGATAGAGACTTTCTTTTTCAAAAAACATTATGCCTTTTCAATAAGTTTATTCCCTTTTACCAGTAGGCTTTATACTCTTCAGAATCCATGTTTCTCTTTCAGATTCTCACACTAAGGAGATAATCTGATATTTGCACATGTAGGTCTGATTTATTTCACTTAAGAGCATTTTCTCTGGTTGCATCCATTTACCAACGAAAGACTCAAACCTATCCTGTCTTATATCTGAATAATTCTCCATTGTGTAAAAATACCACATCTCCTTTATCCATTCTTCAGTTGATGGGCATCTGGGTTGTTTCCAGGATTTAGCTATAATAAATTGCACTGCTATAAACACAGGTGCACATATATAACTGTGGTATGAGGTTTTCACTGGAAAAAAAGATAACCTCTTTAATAAATGGTGCTGGAAAACCTGGCTTTCCACATGCCAAAGGTTAAAACTAGACGCATGCCTATCACCATGCACAAAGCTACAATCAGAAAGGATCAAAGATTTAAATGTTAAATCAGAAACACTAAATCTTCTGGAGGAAAATGTAGGTAGAAATCTTAAAGACATAGGGGTAGGTAGAGAGCTCATGACCAAAAAACAAACTGCACAGAAAATACTTCAAAGAATCAACAACTAGATCTCATCTGTCTTTTTTTTCTCATTTTGTATTTTGTACAGGGTCTACAGGATCTCACTACACAGAATCTGACTCTTAGTGATTTTCCTGCTTTCAGCTTCACAAGCACTAAAATTACAGGTGCACATCACCACGCCCAGTCTCAGTTGCCATCTCAGCCATCCTGAGGGCAGAGCTGTCACAGCAAGCTGGGGCTCAAACCCCAGTCCCTGCCACTGCTTACCCAGATGCTTTAGTCTGCTGATCTATCTGACTTGCCCAGATCTCATCTTTTTAAAAAGTTTCTTCACTTCAAAGCAAATATTCAAGAGATTAATAAAGAAAATCAGTTTTTTCAGTACCATCTGTTAAAGAGGCTATTTTTCTTCCAGTAAGCATGTTTGGCCCCTTTGTTCGAAGATGAGGTGGCTGAGTGTGTTTGTAGTGGCTTCTGCATCTTCTAGAAAAAAAAGAAAGAAAATAAACAAACTGGTGAAAAATTATAGCCAACTGTCCCTCTGACAAAGATCTGCTATCTCGAACATACAAAGAATTTTTTAAAAATCAGGCCCCCCATATTGAAAGATCCAATCCAAAAATGGGCATCTGAGATGAATAGACACTTCTCAGAAAAACAAATACAAATGGCAAGCAAATAAATGAAAAAATGATCTGCATGGCCATTTGAGAAATGCAAATTAAAACAACACTGAGATTCCCCCGCACCACAGAAAGAATGGCTAACATCAGGAAGTCAAACAGACAAGTCATCAACTTCTGACATTGCCATTCTTATGGAAAACGCACTACTATTATGGACTATTGGACTATATTGGAATATTTTTCTGAATTCATGCACCTGCAATATTTAAATGACAATGGAATACCATTCTCTGACAAAATTATACAAAAAAGGGGATACAAATGAAGGACCATTTTGTATCTGTATACTCAAAATAGTTGGGATAGATATACAGCTATTTTCTCTTAATTCAATGAATAGAAAGAGTCGTTCTAATAATGTTTGTGGACAAGACATCATGTCTGCATCTTGTACTATGAATAAGCACTAAGAGGACAACAATATACAGTGTATTAATTATTGAAACTGTCCTACTAATCGGTTTTGAAACTGTCTTATTGATATTTGTTTCTCAATAAAATTATTAAAAAAATAAAAAAAGAAGACAGCCAGGGGCCAGCGAGATAGTTCAGCAGACTAAAGAAACTGCTTAGGTAAGATTAGGCAAGTGCAGGGATCATGGTTCAATCCCTGGCACCACATGCTGCACCAGCCCAGCCCACAGTGCAGACTGAGCAAGCCAGAGTCTGGCTGTGGTTGCACATACCCATAATCCCAGTTCAGGGAAGGTTGAAGGCAGGAGGACCACTATGAGTGGGAGCTGCATAGTGAGACCCTGAAACAAAGAGATACATTTAAAAAAAAGTCAGCCAATAACAAATGCTGGAGGGACTGTGGAGAAAAAGGAATCCTTCCTCACAGTTGGTAGGAGTGCAGACTGGTACAACCACTTTGGAAATCAGTGTGGAGATTCCTTCAAAAACTAGGATTGGAGATCCCATTCAAGCAAGCTATTTCCCTCAGTTCTAGAAGAACAGTTTAGTGAAATTCAGTATTGTTTCTAATTTTTTATTCTATTTTATTCTATTTTGTATTCTCTTTAAAAAAAACTTTTAGAGACTATTGCTATAGTACAAGCCAAAGAAAACAGTGTCCCACCCCAGTGTGGTGATGAGGGAGCAGGTGAAATGTATCATCCCTTAAAAGGATATGATGCCACCTACCAAGGAGTTTGGCCATAGAGGTAAAAACAAAAAGCTAGAACCAAGGATTAAGTATTACATCAATATTGTAGGTAGTATAAGACATCTGAACAACTATGAAGAGAAATTACTGCATCCTCCTTTGCAAATTTTCCCTTAGAGTATAGAAAGAATTTTATGTTACAGTAATCAAAAGACATTTTAAATTTGTTTTAATTTTCTGATTATAAATATAGTTTATACTCATTGTGTAGCAATGGACAAAAGCAAGACATGAATACCAAAAATTAAAATAATCTCTAGAACAGTTTCTAATTCAAGAGTAATTCATGTAATAAAATACACCAGCCATGGTGAGAAGGTTGTTAGTCACAAAGTTATTGGTAGAAACAGTGACTTTGGGGGTTTACTTTTTGTTTTAAATGTTTAATCACTGAATCCACAATGCAAATAATATCTTATTATGAAGAGAAATATATAAAACAGTTAAATGTAAAATGATTTTTTTCTTTGTGGCCCTGAAGATTGAGCTTAGGGCTTTTGAATCAACTTGTATCTCCAGCCCTTTCTCATTTAGAGACAGGATCTCAGTAAGTAGTTAAATCACTCGTGTTGGGCTCCAGCTTGCAATTCTCCTGCCTCCACTTACCAGGGTGGTAGGATTATGCCCATGTGTAACCACACACTTTGTCTTAGCTACTTTCTTAATGCTGGGGCAAAATACATGAAATCTAAAACTTAAAGGTGAAAAGGTTACTTTCAGGTCACAGTTTGTAGAGATTTCAGTGCATAGTGGGCTAGTTGCAAAGCAAGGCTACATGGAACATGGACATGACAAAGGAGAACTAGCCAAGATGTAGCAGGCAAGCAAGACACAGTGAAGCAGTGAACCTTCCCTTCCCTTTTTATTCCCTTTTGGCTACAATCCACACCAGGGGTAGGCTTTCACATCATCCACGCTCAGAACTGTGCTAAAACAATCAGTTGGCTAATCCAGTTATCACACATTTATCCAGTACAATACAATCATAATGCAACCAACTTCTGAAAGTCTCTCTTATGAGGGACAAGGTTTTTAGGAGACATCTAAATATAAGTCATAACAGGCAGCAAGACAATGATTTTTGTAGCTGCAATACGGGAACAGGAGCCCAAATTATTTACATAGCTTCCCTTGGCACCAGCCTATATATCCCCAAGACATTCAGGGTTTAAGAAAGCATGAAAACTTCTCTAAGCCAACACATGGCCCCTAGGCCCAGACAAATAGATATTTCCATTCAAATAATACATTTTGACATCACATTTTTGTCTCAGTAGATCATAGGTTAAGAAAATAAAGCCATAAATCCTAAGCAGGAAAAAAAATAAGCTGGGGACACTCCTGAATCAATCATCTTTCTATTTATTTAGAATTCTGAGTAAACTAACACAATCTAAGAATTTTTCAGACTTGTTCAGTAAAAGCACATATTGGTAAGGAGTTAGGACGATAGAATGTCAATCCTAAAGGCACATTTGTATGTTTGTGTCCTATTGATCACATCTGTGAAACTGAGTGGCAACATTCAAGTTGATTGCTTACAAAATATTTCTATCTCTTTTGAAAGAAGAGCTAGACTTTTAGAACAGATTTTTAAAATACAAAAGTGCCACTACAAAATAAACCAAAAAAATAGTGTACTTAATATGTACTATTTCACCTCAACTGTTGTTGTTCTCCACGTACATAAAATACATTAGAATAAAGAGTACATTTAATTCATAAATGGAAAAATAAGGAACAGGGGAATTTTACTTTCTATAATGTCTATTAAACATCTCGTATTAATATTATACAGTTGCAATTCATGAGCATCAATTTATTTGTCTACATTTTAAAGATAAGGGAAATGAAAATTTTAAGATCCATAATGAAAGGTTATGTCCAAGGCTCATCAAATAAACTTAGCTAGTACTGTAGACCTTTCCCACTGACCTCTTTAGTCATCTTCCCCCACCCCAAGCTTCCTTCTAGCCAATTTTCCTCCTTCTTCTCTAGCCACGAAACTGCCTTCAACCTATTGCTTTCTTTTTCTTTTTTTTTTCTTCGTGTATCTTAGTACAGGGTCTACAGGGTCTCGTTACACCTATCAGACTTGTAGTGATCCTCCTGTTTTCAGCCTCCCAAGCATTGGGATTACAGGCATGTGCCACCATGCCTAGTTTCAATTACAGTCTCAGTGTGTCCCAGGGGTGGGACCAGCACAGCATGCTTGGGATTGAACCCTGGTCCCTGAGCCTGCCTAAGCAGGTGCTTTAATCTTCTGACCTATCTGGCTGGCCCTTCTTGCTTTCTTCCTAGTATAAAAGGTCTTCTGGTTTCACATACACACACACACACACACACACACACACACACACACACACACACACACAATCACTAAAAAACCACTCTGTGCTCATTTCCTGTCTACCATATGCATCTCTATGCATCAGGTTGCAAATTTTGTTTTCTTTTGGCCAGCTCTGTCCACCCTGAGGGCGGGGCTGGTGCTGTACGTGGTGCCTGGGATCAAACCTCAGTCCCCTGCACCTGCCTAACCTTGTCTAAGCAGGCGCTTCAGACCACTGAGTTATATTGCTGGCCCCTAGTTGCAAAATTTTTAAAAACCTAATATTTGAATAAACAAACAGCCTTCTAAATTTCACTTTCAACAAATGATGAGTATGGGGAAATTTTTTATACTTAAAAGTTAATATTTTGCCTCTGCTACCTATACTAAAAAAAATTCAATCATATAGCATATATTAACATACATGTTCTCAGTTATAGTCATGTTATTTTCCTTCCACTGTTAAATGTTGTCAACAATGTTATTTAATGACTATTTCTGATTTGGTATTTATGTTTTATTCAACTGTTTTTCCTAATGAAAATCTTGGGTGTGTTCATCCCTTTATTTTTTTAAATGTAGTTTTATTGGTATACTTTTCAAACAGGTAAAGAATATATTCATCATAAGGAATTTGTACCAGTACATAATACATCTTGATTTTACTTTTTATCCCCATTTCCCTTCTATCCTTCCAAATTTTCTTCTCCCCCTTACGTACCAGATTTGTTTTCATTTTTCTTTCTAGTCTCTTTTCTTCCTTCTATTTTTCAAATACTATATAGAAATCATGATTTCATAGTACAAATTATTGGAAATAAGTTTATAATTCAAATTTTAAGGCTATTAATATATATCACTGACATTTATTCTGGAAAGAGCATTGGTTTTTATTTTATTGCATAAAAATTTTTAATTCTTTTTTCACAAATCAGATTTGTATTTTTAGGTCTCATTTGTCCAAATCATTAATTTGATTGTTATCTAACATAATCAATTGTACAGTTTATCACAGACTCAATCAGTTTTCAACATAGACCATAACTAATAAATTCCCATTTTTTAAATTTCATTGGTCATTAAAACAAAATTTGTGAAATAGATCCAGCAGCATAAGTTGCTCCAATGTTTATGGAAGATAAGCATATTCTAGTATTTTTCACTACCTTCTTTGTACATTTTTCTCTATTTTTTCTAGGGTAGTTCTATTTTATAATTTCCACATGAGACTATTCAGTGGGCCCTGTAATTTGTATATTTCTACTTTGCACAATTGTACAGTAACCATAGAGTTACAGGTAACAATTATTGACAATTTTTCCGAAGCAGATACTTTGGTGGCACCATTTTGATCTTGGGCTGGTGGGGAGTCATTCAGATAAATCATCTTCATAACAATGCACATTATTTTTCACTTGCTATCAAGAATCTCACTTGGATTCTCTTTCACTGTGAGAGACAGGGCCCCCGGGCTTGAGGTGAGGGGAATTACCCAATAGATGTGAAGCATAAACAATAGAAAACATGAAGTTTCGAAGCATTGAGTATTGCTCTAAAAATGGAATCTTGGGTAAAGAGAAGCAGAAACTCTAAGGTGGATGTGATCTAACCTAAGATTTTTTACATTTATTCCATGCCAAATAGACAAAATCAGGTAGTTCTTGATTCTTTTCAAGAAGGGCCCTGAGTACAGGGTGCAACAAAATGAAACCAGTTCAAAGCTGATTCACCTGATATTTTTTTAACACATCCACAGCAAAGCTTTATTGCTTAAAGCAAATGAAACTCACACAAAAATTCTGGAAGATGGATAAACATTCCCAGACAGTTCTGAACAAAGGAGCATGAATAAAAGTCCGTGTGAGTATTTTAAATATTTAACATGGAAGTGATGTTCATCAAATGGATGTCAGACAGGGCTTATCCTTTGAAATAAAAGAGCTTTGTAATAAAAGAACCAGAATTCAGGGGGAAAAATTAATGAAGATAAGTCTGTTTGCCTTGGAAGAAAGTACCTTCCTGACTAGGCAAGCACTTCATCCATGGACTGCTCAGCAGCAATCATCATTTATCACCATAGACTCACTTTGCTGACTCAGAGAAGTTCATAGTGAGGTTACTCTAGTAATAATGTAATGAGCTGTGGAGTTTATTTTAACAGCAGAATTAATTTTAATAGCTTTATAAATTACTTTAGTTCTGTATTTAGAGAATCATTAAGGTTATGAAGGGGCCAGTCATATTTTCAGTTACACTTTACTGCATTTATAAAGAAAATTATATACTATGTTCATATGAGTAAATTAGAAGATTCCATTAATTCTAAGGACATAACATTTAAAAATCTACACTATTCTGAAACATAACTTATAAATTCTCCCAAACTCCAGCTTTAAATACTGCTTTATTTTTTTACATTTGACTGAGTAATTCTTTTGAGCAGCTGCTTTTTCAGGGGAATCAACAAATTGAGAAAAATCTAACCACCTTAAAAAGCAAAATGCTGATTAACCAAAGGTACAACCATGCTTTTTTGTAAGTGCCTCCATAATTTTACTTTTTCATCCATCACAGCCCCCTACTTTAAGCACAGACTGTGATCAGCCAGGGAAGATAGGAATTACAGAAGCAAAGACAGAAAAATCAAGTCCTAACTGGTCATTCTTTCCAATATGTAAAGAGTAATGATTATACCTAAAATAATAGAATATAAAATAAGTTTCCAATATGTAAAGAGTAATGATTATACCTAAAATAATAGAATATAAAATAAGTTATTACACAGGACTTAGGAAAACAAGTATGGACTATGATAACTAGTTAGCAAAATAATTGTGATTTTATATGATGACATTTTAAGCTCATATTTTAAATTTATTGGGATATTGTCTCATAAATAATTATATCTATGACTAAGAATTCTAGGAAAGTCACAAATATACTGTCAAACATATTTCAGTAAGCAGCAAATGAACCTCTCACAACCATAAATCATTAATCTTTAATCACCAGCCAATTTCTCAATAAGCTCATTCACATGGAAACCCTGAGATATTCAAAGGATAGTTCTCATGGATCTGGCATGCACGGTTGGCTTGTGTGTTTAATTACTGTTTATGCATCAGCAGGATCCAGGCTTTTGTATGTAATAAATGGAATGCTGTCATAGTGTCCAGATGGTTTTAGATGTGAGGCCCAGGGAGCATGTTTGGAGATTATAGGACTGATTTACTCTTTGTTTATACCAGTTCAATTGTAAGAATCATGCTACCAGCATGCAGATCAAGACTTCTGATATGAGGAAATGCATGTACTGCTATATTTGTTATTTGAAACATTTAAATTTATCATATAAGAAAATTTAAAGTAGTTTGATATTAAATGAATGACTTTAATATAATATTCTTTTATTTTTGGAAGGTATTAGAATAATATCTGCCAAGGGTCTAAATACCAATCCTAAAGGCAGCTTTTAAAAAATTCATGACTCTTTGAACTGCTGTTTTCTAATATCAGCTATAAAAACATGCTTTTGTAGATTGAAGAAATCCTCATTAGTCATAGTGAAGTTTTTATTGGTAGCTTGTAGAAATAAGGAAAGAATTGTATCACATTTTTTTCTCACTTCCTTTGACTCCTTTTATTTTCATGTTACAATGTATTTTGCTGACTGGACTATGAAATAAAAAGTCAACCAAGTAAAATTTTAAGTAATAATTTCGTATTTCTTTATATGAATGATTTGGGTTTTGGAAAAATTCCAATATCTTTGTGTGTGTGTGTGTGTGTGTGTGTGTGTGTGTGTGTGTGTGTGTTTTAGTACAAAGTCTACAGGGTCTAAAGGGTCTCATTATGTAGATCAGACTCCTAGTGATCCTCCTGTGTTCAGCCTCCCCAGAGCTGGGATTACAGGCTCGTGCCACCACTCCCAGTCCCAGTTGCCTTCTCAGCATGCTCTGGGGACAGGGCTGGAAGAACAAGCCAGGGATCAAACCCTGGCCACTGCCTCTGCCTAAGCAGGTGCTTTAATCCGCTGGGCTATTTGACTGGCGCTCCAATACCAATTGTTATATGCTTCTCTTGTTGAAATAGAAATTTTTCAACATATGGATAATCTGACATCCTTCAATATCATAATAACTGATTTGAATAGTGATTTTTGTGGCCATTTCTTTTTTGTTTCTTTTTTTTTTTTTTTCCTGCAGCAGTGAGGAGTCAAACTCGGGACCTTGTGCTTACCAGGCAGGCACTTACACCACTGAGCTATATCCCCAACCTCAACTCTCATAAAAAAGAAAAACATTTTTAAAATTTTAAGTTTTTTATGTGACTGGATAAAGTTAAAATAAATGGAGAATAAGATAGGCTTTCTTCAACTTCAAGAACTAGGACAATATTTTTTTCTAGGGATCTGAAATTGCACATTTATTATTTGCTGAGAAACACTCATAAGAAAAATAATTGTCATATAAATATTCTTTGAAAGACAAAATTATCCTATCCAAGAGTAATTAGCATTTTTGTTAAAGTGTTTCAGCAATTTCATAAAGAAATCAGAGGTGTTAGAGTCAACTTAGAAACCCCATACACCTGTACCACATTCTTGGGAGGAGCCCAGCTAGTGGTTCAAAGACTGTAGCTAGTGTGAATTTTTGGATGAAAGAGGAATAATGTTTTTCATTTTTGTCTTTCTTTCTTTCTTTCTTTCTTTCTTTCTTTCTTCTTTTTTTTTGTATTTTAGGGAAGGGTCTATAGCGTGATCAGGGTCTATAGCGTGATCAGACTCGTAGTGATCCACCGGTTTATAACCTCCCAAGAGCTGGGATTATAGGTCCGTGCCACCATGCCCAGTCTTAGTTGCTGTCTCAGTGGCCCCTGGGGGCAGGATAGAACCCCAGGCCCCTGCACCTGCTTGCAGGTGCTTTAATCTGCTGAGCTATTTGGCTGGCACACATTTTTGTCAATTTGGATGAGAATTATTTCATACTTCCTTGTAACAAGCCAAATTCTTGTGTGTGTTAGAAGGATAATATATAATGCAAATTTAAATATAATCTGGAATGCCAGCTAACATTTCTCCATCCCATTTATTCGCCTTTACCCTCCTTTCATCTTCCCTCCAACCCTCTTCTTCTTAATTAATAGTCTCTGTTCTACTTTCATGACACCTTTTTTTCCTAGACTCGTAATATGAAGAAAAACATAAAATATTCTTTCTGAGTTCAGCTAAATTGTGTTTAACTGATGTTCACCAGTTCTACCCATTTATTGAAAATGATGTGATTTTGCTCTTTTTAAAACTGAATGATATTCCATTCTGTATATATACCACATTATCCTTGTCCATTTACCTATGGATAGCCACCTATGCTCTTTCCATACCTTGTTGATTATGAATTGTGCCTCAATAAAGACAGATGTGCAGTAGTCCTTATACAATGACTTTAATTTCTTTGGGGATAGACTAATTAGCGTTATAACTGAATCAGAAGTTGCCTCTATTTTCAGCATTTTGAAAAGACTTCATAGTTATTTCCATGCAACCTATATTAATTTACACACCAAACAACAGCAAATAAGTATTTATTTTCACCACATTCTAAAAACATTTACTATTTTTTATTCCTGATGATATCTGTTCTTATTACAGTAAGATAGACTCTCAATGTGGTGCTCTGTGTGTGTGTGTGTGTGTGTGTGTGTGTGTGTGTGTGTGTGTGGTGTTTTGAGATAGGATTTCAAGTGGCCTCAACTCTCAATGACTCTCTGGCCTCAGCCTCTACAGTCCTGGGATTTGTTGTAGTCTTAATATGCATTTCCCTGATCACTAAAGATATTGGACATTTTATCATATAATTATTGGCCATTTCTACTCCTTTAGTGAACTCTGTTCAGGTCATTTATCCATTTATTGATTGTATTATGTGGTTTTGGAGTGTTATTTTTGAGAACTTTATACATTCTGGATATTAATCAATATGGATAATTATAATCATGAGTATCTAGCTCTATTTTCCTTATAAAATGCTTCTGTCCAGAAAGAAATTCATGATTTATCCGATCTGATACACAATTTAACAGGTGCAGTGACTGTTTGTTTGATAAATTATATTAACACTCATAAATACATAACTCTATGCTAAGGAGAAACAGAAACTCTATTGACTAACAGAAAAGGAACATTTGATTAAGAAATTTTAAAAAACAATAAAAGCGATCAATATTGAGCTCTTCCTCATACCACACATAAAAACCAGTTCTCTGCCTGTGAATACCAGACCAGGGCATGCCATCAACAGTGATGTATAAATCAGTTTATAAAAAATCTCATATAGAATATTCATAGACGTATCCTTTTAAGTGACCTTAAGCTATGAACTCCATTAGTAGTATAAAAGACAAATAAATCTGTGCATGTTCACATAACATTATGATTCAGCAATGAAAATTAATCCCTTGCAAATACAGTGTATGCAAATAAATTTCACAAAAATTTTCACCATAATTGTCACTAAAGAGTATGGACCATATGATTCAATTATGTAAACTTAAAAAGTAATCTTTTGAGCTATGAGTCACAATGGTAGTGGGCTACTGTTGAGTAGAAGGGAATTAAAAGAAAGACTTTTGAGTGCTGGTAATGTTCTGGAAAATGATTTCAAAACTGGTTTCATGTGTGGTCATTTCTTGAAGTTTCGTCAGCTCTGTATGCATGAGAGTGAGGTCCCTATGCAAGGGGTATTTTTTCCATTTCCTGGTATCCTCTTCAATTCCTTTCTTCAGAGTACTGTAATTTGCAATGTATAAGTATTTTCTTCTTTTGTCACATTGATTTGTAAGTGTGTCATTTTTTGATGCTATTGGGAAGGTTGTGTTTTCTCTTGGAGACTTTGTTGTTTATGCAATGGAATGAGTATTGACTTTGTATCCAGCTGCACTACTAAATTAAATTGAGAACTCTTTTGATGGAGTTTTTGGGGTGTTCTATGTAGAGTATCATGTCATCTTCAAATAATAATTTCACTTCATCCTTTTTATCTTTATTTCTTTTATTTCTTTCTCTTCTCTAATTTTTCAAGATAAAGTTTTAAGAACTGTATTGAATAGGAGTGGTGACAACAGACTTTCTTAGTGAAAGGTTTCAGTATCTGTCTATTTAAAATGATGCTCCCTATTAGCTTGTCATAGATCACTTTTAGAACATTAAGGTAAAGACCATCTGTTCTGCTTTTCTGCAGGGATTTTTTTTTTTATCAAAAATAGGTGCTGAAATTTTTCTGCATCTACTGAGATGATCATGGAATTTTTATTTTTGACCCTGTTGATATTTTATTGAATTTATTGATTTGCATATGTTGAACCATCCCTGCATTTCTGGGATAAATCCCACTTGGTCATGTTGTATATTCTTCTTGATGATTTGCTACATTCTGTTTGCTAATATCTTATTGAAGATTTTTGCATCTATGTTCAATAGCGAGATTGTCCTGTATTTCTCTTTTATGATTGAGCCTTTCTATGGTTTTAGTACAAGGTAATCCTTGCCTCTGAGAATGAGTTAGGAAGAATTGCTTCTCATTCAATTTCATTAAAGAGTTTGAGGAGTATTGGCATGAAATCTTTTCCAAATTTCTTGCCTAGTTCATCTGTGAATTGATCAGGACTTAGCCTTTTTTTAAAATTACATTTTCAATTTTATTGATTGATATTGGGTTATTCACAATTTTTTGATCTCCTTGATTCAGCTTTGTTAACTCATATTTATCTAGGAATTTGTCCATTTCTTCTATTTTCAATCCTGTGACAGGATTGTTGAAGTAGGTAATGATAATCTTCTGAGTTTCCAGTAGATCTGTATTGATTTCACCCTTTTCATTGCTTATTGCATGGATTTGAGGTTTTTTATTTCTTTTTTGATAAGGTTGGCTAGGGTGTTATCAATTTTATTTATTTTTTCACCTCTTCAATTCATTAATTCTCTGTATTGTTTCCTTTTTTCTTTCTTTCTTTCTTTTTTTTTTTGTATTTTAAAGAAGGGTCTACAGGGTTTTCAGGATCTCACTACTAGATCAGACTCATAGTGATCTGCCTGTTTATAGCCTTCTAAGAGCTGGGATTACAGGTGTGCCACTATGCCCAGTCTCAATTGCCATCTCAGCACACTGCAGGGGCAGGGCCTGCACAGCAAACAACATGAAAAACCTTGTTTTACTGTTCTTTTTGTTTTTGTTTCTTTGTTGTAGTACTAGGGATTGAACTCAGGACCTTGTGCTTCGCAGGCAAGTACTTATTCCACTGAGCTATCTCCCAAGCCCTGTTTTCTTAGTTTCCATTGCATTAATTTTTGGTCTGGTTTTTATAACTTCCTTCCTTCTTTTTTTCTTTCTTTCTTTTTTTTTTTT
>NW_004524741.1:3093825-3099777 GCF_000260255.1 Octodon degus
GCTTTAGATGCAGCATTAGGTTATTTTTGCTCATTCAGTTTTCCTGATTTGAAAATTCACCAGTATAAATTTCCCTCTGAGGACTTCATTGCATCCCAGAGGTTCTGGAAAATTGTATTTGCATTTTCATTTGATTGTAGGTAGCATTTAATTTCTTCTTTAATTTCACCTGTGACCAACTGGTTTTTAAGGAGGGTATTATTTAATCTCCATGTGTTTATGATTTTTTTAAATTTCTTTTACCATTAATTTCTAATTTATGAACCCTCTGTTTTGGGAACATTGTGTCTTAAACAATTTAAAGTTGTGGCTTTGTTTTAGTTAAAGGAATTGTCTACTATGGTGACTGTTAATCCTATTAAGAACTTTATTAGATTAAAATCCCCAGAAAATTAGTAAAACACTATGAGTATGTCTGGGTTTGCCTGTGGGTGTCTCTGGGTCAAAAAGTCATTCAGGTACTAGTGCTGATTGCCAGTGCCAACATGCAATAGGGTGGCGAAAACACAGTGACAGGTAAAAGTACAATGACAGGAGGAAACCTAACACAGGCTCTTTCTCTTTCTTTCTGCCATTAGGTAAGTGGCCATCTCCTTCCAAACCATTCCACAATTCTTCTGCCCTGCCGTAAAGCTAAAAGAATGGAGGGAGCTGGCCAGCTCTCTGAGACCTTCAGAGCCACAAGCTAAAATAAACCTTCCGGTTTTAATTGTTTTTCTCAGGCATTTTGTCACAGAAACACAAGGCTGACTCACCCAATTGTTTTATATAATAGAATGACAAAGTCTATATCTATTACCAAAGAGAATAAAGAATGTCCACTAAATTTATATCATATAGGACTTTGTACACACACTAGATTTACATCTGATATATTAGCAATGCCCAACCAAAGGAATATGCATTATTTTTATTATAACACACTGTTTATATGGGTGCAGGAAAAAAAAACCTTAAATTCAGTCTCTCAAACAGAGAATGCCTTAGAAACATACCTTGAAGCATGAATAGAAAGAAAAAAGTGTCATAACCATTATTGGGGAATGAATTTCTCATTGAAAGAAACAGAGAAAGCTAAAAACCTTGATGCTGAATCAAAATTAAGAGGATGATTTTACTGACTGGCATCAAGTGAAATACCAAACAAAAGACACACCTATTACCCAGGTAGGAGCAAATGACACTGTAAACTAAAATATAGATAGTGTGGATAAGGGAGACTGATAGACAAAAAAGAACAGAAGAAAGGTATGGTGAAGGAAGATAACGAGGAGAGGCTGGAGAAGGTCAAAATGTTATATGCATACATTAAAAATACCACATTAAAACTCAATATTTTCTGACATTAATGGCCATTAATGAAACATTTTCAGAAACCTCATAAATGTAGTAGTATTTTGTGTTGTACACAATTTATTTGCCTCTGCTAGTACTTGTAAATAAGACAGGACGTAATGTAATTGTCAGGAAATTTTGAGGGCACCTCTAATGGCTTAGGCTAACAATAACTTAATTCTGGAGAAATTTGGAATAGAATTCGTGCACCTAAAAAACTAAGTACTTTGTTTTACTTTATATTATATCATAACATTCAATTTTTTAATGAATAATCACATCAACCTTGTGAATTCTACAAAACCCTTTGAATTGTTTATGAATTTTTGTTAAATGAGGCAAGTAAAAATACAAGAAGACTCTGACACATCAGATGATTTCATCACATCTGAGTGTCTGGATAGGCACAATTTTTATTATGCTGCCAACTAAGAGGTGTCAGGCAATTTTTAGGGACCTGTGAGTGTATATTGCATCTCTTGTATGGAGTCATTTGTGGTCGCATCTTAGCTAAGATAATGCAAGGCAAAGATGCAGCTCACTTACCTTGGAGAGAATGGAGAGACATAAGAAAACAGAGTCCTTTCCCAGTAACCCTCTGGGATGTGATTTTGATCTTGGAAAAGAAAAAAAAAGTTTTGCACAAACTTCAGAGAAAAATTAATTAGACACCCTCTGAAGTTCAGTAACACTGGAACCTCAATGAAATATTTATAACAGTTACCAGTCAAGAAGACATTAAAACTTTTTATCATGTTATATCTACACTGGAAAAAATGTTTAGTTGTGCCTCTTATAGTTAGATATATACTTACCATATACTTACCTTATAAATTCTCAATCTCATTATTGTTTATATCCAAGCAAATACAAGTTCTTGTGTTGACCAAAAAACTTGCTAAAATATTCATAGTAATATAATTTATACTGTTCCTAAATAGAAACCATCCAACTGTCTATAAAAATATGTTTACAATATTGAGAATAAATACTTACATATAAAATATAGTTGAGTCTCATTAGAAAAGCATAATTTGAAGCAATAGAGATAAGCATGAAAAAATATTGTAATTAGTCATTATTTTTAAATTTCAAAGACATCTCTTAGAGTTAAAGACTAACACAAGACACAGTGAGAATTTCTGCTATGTTTTTGGTCTTCCATTTCTTGGTCTGGTTCCTAGGGCATAGATGTATATAAATCATGATACTTCATTACATATAATAATATGCAAGCATATTGCTAATTTTACACACTACATGTTTTATATACACTGTTTTTTAATGTTTATAGTTTTTAAAAAACATAGGTTTATAGCACATACCTATTAATTATTGAGTAATTAAAATATTTTATTTGTAAATAAACTTTTTACCATACTATAGTACTGAACTAAGTTCACATTTTTCTATTTTAAAAGAAAAAAATGCCAATAAAAATAAAACAGTTTCAAAGCAGGCTAATATGAAAGTAATAATGGTTAATACATTGCTTTTTTTATTTTAAGGAAGGGTCTACAGAATGTTCAGGGTCTCAATACTAGATCAGACTCATAGTGGTCTGCCTGTTACAGCTTCTGGAGAGCTGGGATTACAAGCACGTGCCAGCACGCCCAGTCTCAATTGCTGTCTCAGCATGACCCGGGGACTGGGCCAGCAGCGCAGGCTCCAGAATTGAAACCCTGACCCCTGAGCCTGCTTGCAGGTGCTTTAATCCACTGAGCTACCACATTGCATATTTTTATCTTCATTTTTTTTAAGTTTTTGTATCTATACCTAGAGGTCAAAAAGAAATGTTTGATCATGAAAGCAGAAATGTGTTAATTATACACCCACCTATTTTACCCTTTCCGTATAAATTACACAAATTCAAGTAGAACTGTTTCAGACTTTGGAGAAATGATAAGGTATGACACTGGCTTTCCTCAGAATCTTGCAAAATGAGTACATGGGAAATGATTTGTGAGATTAGTAGAGCCCCCAAAGAATTTCACAATAAAAAATAATAATAAAGCATTACTGGTAGTAGCAAATCTCTGTGGTCTTATTATATTTTCTATAATTAAGTAAAATTTGAACTTTGGATATCATTACAATGCTAACTGTAGAGTAAGATGGTACTCATACAGATGACTTGTAAGAATAATATAATTGACCATACAAAAATGTAATTTCTTGTTTTTATTAAAAAAGGATGTTGGCCAGCCAAATAGCTCAATAGATTAAAGCACCTGCTTAGACAGAGCACAGCAGCTGGGGTTCAATCCCTACTGTGCCGTGAAGGTCCTGCTCCCAGGGCACGCTTAGACTGTGACTGAGACTGGGCGTGGTGGTGCATACTTGTAATCCCAGCTCTGGGGAGGCTGAAAACAGGAGGATCAGTATGAGTCTGACCTATATAGTGAGACCCTGGAGACCTGGAGAACCTGTACTAAAATAAAAAAAAGGACAATAATGAAACAATAATTTAATGCCATGTACAAAGTATGTAAACAGAATGAGGGAGAATCTGAATTCACAACATCTGTACCCCAACCCCACAATCTCCATCATGATGCATGCAGTAAAATGAAAACACCCTACAGGAAAGACAAAAGGGCTGAACTTTCAGACTAAAAATACCATTTTTATCAATTCATTAAACAGCTGCAAAATCTCAGCCCAACTGCTGAATTTTGTAAAAATATATCAAGGGAAGCATACAGTACACTGTCCTGGAAAAGCTCTATACAAGGACATCAACTATATCTAGTCACTACTTTTGTAAGTCTGTATTCTAGGAAGTTTGCTTGGAAAAATGAAACATTGGTAATACATACAGTGATTCAGTGAAAAAATAATAAACCAGAGGCTTAAAATTTTAAAAATAGGGCCAGCAAGAGAGCTCAGTGACTAAGCACCTGATTTGGCAAGTGTAGGGACAGGGTTGGCAAGTCCTAGTCCAGCATGCCACACTGGTCCCACCCCAGGGGGGAGCTGAGACTTTGAAGAAGTCTGGGAGTGGTGGGATACTCCTGTAATCCCAGCACTAGGGAGGCTGAAAACAGGAGGATCGCTACAAAGCGAAGGTATATAATGAAACCCTGTACCAAATACATAAAAAAGACAAAAAAAATCTGTAAAATGATAAAATAAAACAAAAGGACATATTTTGCTGAACCCCAAATGTCATAGACATAGTGTACTTATATCTATATTTGTATATTTTTCCTCTGGCTGTAATAGCTTCAGCCATCCCTTCTACTTCTTCAAGTTCCACCATAAATGAAAATGCATTTTTCTTAAAATGTGAAAGAATTTAGACAAGAAAATATAGATCAAAATACATGGAAACCACTTCCTTTTCTCAAAGATGCTCCCAGTCTACATCCTCTTATAGTTAATTTTGCAGAGCATAATAGTTTTGAATTTAATACAGGAAGAACGCTTACTACACCTCTTAGAAATTGCTTAAAATAATTAAAATAATGAAAAATATCTAAATATCACCTTCTATGAAACTGGTTAATATATGGTCTTAGGCCACCAAAGTACTTGAAGTAAAAACATATCACAACACGTGGAGAGAGGCTGCTCACAATGCTAAATCAAGTAAGCACTGTTCTACTAAATTGACAAACACACAGAAACTATTACTTGATTAAACCATGAAAATGATTCCAAGTACTTACTTCAATCAAGAATTTACAAGCCCTACCCTGCCACCCCCCAAATTGTGAAGCTTTTCTGAGCTGGACCTTCCCCACCCCAAGGTAGGCTGAGCCTCAGAAAGCTACTGGTAAGCCCCTGCACCTCCACTGTCATGAGACCATTGTAGGGCTTCAGCCCACCCTCACATCATCATGGGAGTCCTGCTGACCTGAAGCCCAATCCCCTACCTTGTGGGAAGGCAGGCTGAACTCCACAAAACAGGAGCTTTGATGAGGCTCTCCTATCACCCCACTGTCACTGGACCTTTCCTGACCCAACTACCACCCTCCTACTGTTGGTGCAGAGCCAGGGTGAAAGTTGGGAACCTCAAAAATGTGAAAATGAAGGAACTAGGACAATCTCTGACCTCTACCCCACGCAGAACAAGCCTAGTAGACAAGGACATAGAAGAACTGGAAAGGCACACACCTGAAATTTCTGAAGTAATAGCAACTTAAGTAAAAGAATAACTACATCAGGCTATAGAAGAAATCAGATCATAAATAACATTTTTGAGGGGAAAAAGAAAGAAATGACAACAATCATGAAAGAATTGCTCAGCACATCTAAACAGCACATAGATTAAAAAAATCACAGAAAATAAAAAATGATAAAACCACTGAATACAAAATAGAGAAATTTCTACAAGAAATCTGCAAAAGATATAAAACCAATACTCCTCAAAATTTTTAGTGAAATTGAAAAGCAAACAGTCCTCCCAAAATTATTCCTGGAGGCAAGTATTATACTGATACCAAAACCAGAGAATGATGCAAGTAAAAAAGAGAATTACAGGCCAATCTCCCTCATGAACATAGATGGAAAAGTCCTCAATAAAATACTAGCAAATACAATGAAGCAAATCATCAAGAAGATTATACACCATGACCAGGTATGATTCATCACAAGAATGAAAATATGGTTAAA
>NW_004524741.1:3100642-3103581 GCF_000260255.1 Octodon degus
ATATTTGAATGACAATGGAACACCCATTTCTGACAAAACAAAACAAAAACGGAGGATATAAATGAAGGGCCATTCTGTAGTGAAAAAAATACTTATGCATATACAAAATAGGATAGATATGCAGCTACTTTCTCTTAGTTCAATAAGAAGAAAGATTTGTGTTAATAGTGTTTAGACAAGTACCATGTCTGCATCTTGTACTGTGAATAACTACTATAAAGACAACAATATCCAATGTATTAATTGTTGTAACTGTCCTACTAACCTGTTTGGAAACTATGTCATTGCTATTTATTTCTTTTTAAAATCAATTTTTTAAAAAAGGAAAGAATTTGAATGCATGAAATATGTTCAAACAGATACCCAGGAAATTAAGAATTCCACTGAAATCTGGCAAAACTGCTTGAACAAAACTGAAGTTAGAATTTCAGACCTTGAAGACAATTTGGCAGCTAGTGATTGTGAAAGGAAAGATCTCTTTAAAAAGTAACAAAGAAATAAAAATTCAACAGCTACAAGATGATACAAAGAGAAACAATTTAAGAATGACAGATGTTAACAAAACAGCATGAGTCAAAACAAATGACATAGAGACTATTTGTGGAAGTGTTAGCAAAATTTTCCCAAGCATGAGAAAAGATTCTGGCATACAGAAAATTGAGGCATACAGAACTCCAACTATCCATAACTAAAATAAATCTATACCCAGACGCATAACAATCAAGATCCCAGAAATTCTGCAAAAGAATAGAATATTAAAATCTGTTAGAGAAACACATCTTCTATAATGGGAAGCCCATCAGAATCATGACAAACTTCCCAACATAGACCATCAAATCAAGAAGAGCTTGACATATGTCAGAGCTTCAGAGAAAATAACTTCCAATCCAGATTGATGTACACTGAAAAACTATCAAATTTAATGGAGAAATAAGATACTTCCATGACAAAGAACAACAAAATGAATTCATGATCACAAAAACAATCATAGAATGAGTATTGATAGACATTTTAGAAAGAGAAAAAAATTACAATAATTTCAAAAAATAAAAATGGAAAGAAGCCACCAAGCAGAGCAGGCAATTAAACAGATGGCAAAGTAAGGAACATACAGCAGGAAAATAAAGTACCCAAGATAAGCCAATATATACCAGTTAGAACCATCAATATAAATTGGCTCAATTCATCAATAAAAAGAAGTAGACAGGTAAAATGGATCAAGAAACACAATCCAACAATACAAAAGAAACACATTTAAATCAGAGGGAAATTTGTAGACTGAAGTCAAAGGTTGGAAAACAATATTCTCTGTTGTACAAACACAGAAAAAGCAGGAGTAGCTATTCTCATTGATGAAAATGTCAACTTAAAACCAAGAATGATGAAAACCAATAAAGAAGATCATTGTATAATTACTAGAGGAAAACTACAAGAAGAGTAGATAACAATCATAAATATATATGCTGGATAGAATGGAACCTCCAATCTTAGTTTTTTGGGGAGTCTCCACATTGATTTCCACAATGGTTGGACTAGTCTACACTCCCACCAATGGTGGAAGAGGGTCCCCTTTTTTCCCACAATCCTCCCAGCATTTATTGATTGACTTTTTTTTCTGGCAGAAACAGAGATTGAACTCAGGCCCTTGCACTTGATAGGGAAGCACTTATTCTACTAAGCCACCTCCTTGGCCCCTTATTGATTGGTTTCTTGATGAGATCTATTTTTTCTGGGGTGAGATGGAGTCTCAGTGTTGGAAAACACAACTACTCTTGGTTCATCCTCTCTTTTCCTGTCTGGGATTAATCTTAGAGCCAAGGGTCCCTGGTATTTTGCTGCTTCTTCTTGGCCCCTAGCAGCAGGTGGATTATCCTGAAGACATTGGAAGTCTGCTGCCATGGAAAGGATGGCCATCTAGGTTCCTGAAGCATACTTCAACATTTTTGTGTTGTGTAATAGTGGGGTCATGCTTGGAATGCCTGTCATTCTGGCCTTCTAAATATGTACTGCTTGTCATGACATACCATTTATAGCCAGACTGTATCTCAAGTAAATTGTTTTTTTTTTAAAGATGTTCCTTCTTATGCCTAAGATGTTTGACATTCAGACAGATAGTGAGGTTAAACCCCCCTGCAAATGTTGTAGGGCAATAATAAGCTTCTATTCTGGAGGGTTAACAACCTAAGTTTGCAGACCAAAATTAGAGAAAAAGAAGAATTGCAAGGACAGTCAACATTTTAGACCTAGCCTTTCAAGGTCAGTGAGCACTCAGGACATAGGAGAACCTGTACTGTAACATCATGTAACTCAGTTGAGCCCCAAATTTTCTGATCAAGGAGATTATGGGGCCACAGAGGAATGTGATCGATGATTTAGTGTGTGCCTAAAGAGAGTCACAAGGAAAAAAAAAACATTCTCTCAGGCTTTCTCAGAGAGAAAATTGGTCAAGTAATGGCCATGATTCATCCACATGGCTGACACTGACAAAGGATCTACAAAGTGCAATACAGGGTTTCAGGATAAGTCCTGAGGGGACTTGACTGACCACATCAGATACAAAAATTACATTTTTTGTTATATAGGTCTTGCTTTATCTTTGTGTTAACCATCTAACAAAAAAGTGTAGAAATGAGGCATGAAAACTGAAGCCATATTAATATGCTGAGCTGTGGAAAGATCAAGTAATCAAATTCGCACATTGCCAGTCCTGTGGATAATCCACTATTATTGTGGAGTATTGGACTATATTGGAATACTTTGCTGAATTAATGCACCTACAATATTTGGGAGGCAATGGAATACCCATCTAGGACAAAACTGAACGAAGAAAGGTGACACAAATGAAGGACAATTTTGTATCTGTATATACAAAATAGGAAGGATGGATATATAGCTACTTTCTATTAATTCAATGTGAAGAAAGATCTGTACTAATGGTG
>NW_004524741.1:3104421-3128988 GCF_000260255.1 Octodon degus
AAGGGTGAAATCACTGCACAGCCCACTGAAATTCAGAAGATCATCAATACCTAGTGCAAAAATCTGCCACAGGATGGAAAACACAGAAGAAATGGACATATTCCTAGAGATATATGAATTAACAAAGCTGAAACAAGAATATCTAAGAATTCTGAATAACCCAATAGCAGTCAGTGATATTGAAAATGTTATTTAAAAACTACCACCAAAGAAAAATCCCAGGTTCTGATGGATTCATAGCTGAATTGTGTATGATATTTAGAAAATATTTAAATCCAATGTCTTTCAAACTAATCAATGACAGAAAGGGAAGTAATTCTCCCTAAATTACACTTGACAGCAAGTTTTACCCTGATACTAAAACCAGAGAAAGACAAAACCAAAAAAAGAACTGTAGGCCAATCTCCATAATAAACATAGTTGCAAAATTTCTCAATAAAACACTAATAAACAGAATGTACAAATCATCAAGAAAATTATAATCCACGATGAAATGATATTTGTACCAGTAATTCAGGAGTGGTTCAATATATGCAAATCAGTAAACAAGTCAACAGAGGCAAAAACAAAAATCACAAGAGCATCTCAATAGACACAGAAAATTTTTGACAAGCTCCAACACTTATTAGCAATAAAAACCCTACTAAAAATTAGAATAGATGGTCTTTACCTCAACCAAATAAAAGCCATCTGTAACAAACAGTCATACCAAACGGACAAAAACTGAAAGCCTTCAGTTTAAAATCAGGTACAAGACAAGGACATGCACTGTCACTACTCCTGTTAAATACAGTTCTGGAAATATTAGCCAGAATAATTATACAAGTGAGTGAAATAAAATGAGTAAGGATTGGAAAGGAAAAGTTAAGTTATTGCTAATCACAGATGACATGATATTCTGCAAAAAACACTGCAAAAACTCCATCAAGAGACTTACAGATTTAATAACCAAATTGGGTAGCACAGCAGAATACAAAGTCAGCACTCAAAAATTAATTGCATTTTTGTACACAAACAACAAACACACTGAGAGAAATCAGTGAAACCATGCCTTTCACAGTAACATCCAAAATAAACTGAAACACTATGAATCAGTCTAACAAAGGAAGTAAAAGATCTATACAGTGAAAATTGCAGTACTCAGAACTGAAATCAAGAGAATTTCAGAACATGGAAAGATATTCTCTGTTGATGGATGGAAAGAACCAACATTGTAAAAATGGCCATACTTCCAAAGCTTTTATACAGACACAATGCAATCCCAAATGAAATACCATTAAAATACTTTAGAGGTCTAGAGAAACACTACTAAAATTCTCTGGGAGTAAATAAAATCTGAAAGGTACAATAGATACTGTGAAAGAGAACAGAATCTGTTCAGAGAAGAAACAAACGTGATGAAGGAAAGTACAAAAGAAAGATGGAAAAATACATATTTATATTAAATATATATTTTTAGGATAGTTTGGATAATTGTACTGCTGATCTTTGCATGTCTATTGAAAGGAGAAGTTAATGTTTTTCTTTTCTCTCTCCTGCTTAATTTTTATAACTTTTTGACTAATTTTGTATTCTTATATCTGGAAATTTGAACAACTAATTTGAAAAGAAAAATATGTGATATAACAACCATTGTTGAATTCCTATGAATTTATATAGTGAAATTTTGTATCATTTCTAATGTGTTTTTCAGTCTTTTTTATTCTTTTTAGGAAATGAACTGGAGAATTTCCTCCTTTTTTTCATTTATGTATTTGGTATAGGGTCTCAGTCTGCAGCTTGGATTCAAAGTTATCCTCCTGTTTTCAGCCTCCCCAGTACTGGGGATTATAGGCTTGTGCACTAGGGATGCAGCCCAGCAGCACAATGCTTGCTGAGGAAGTGTGACTCCCTGAGTTCTGTTCCCCCCCAAAAAATGTATTTCCCTCAAGCCAATACCAAGTAAATGAGTTAACTTTACACAAAAAGAACTGCAGATGAAACATAGTTGAGAAGAGGACCACCTTATGAGGAGTGAAGCCAAAAAATGGTTCTCAGGAGTTTTTTCTGTCCCTCCCTCACCTCTCTCTCTCTCTCTCTCTCTCTCTCTCTCTCTCTCTCTCTCTCTCTCTCATACACACACACAAACACACAACATACATCAGTTTCACAGAGAATTTTTGCAACCCAAAACTTGAATCTATTCTTTTTTCAATATAAACATCAAGAAGAATACATTTTATAGAGAGGCAAATAGTAGTCACAAGGAAACAAACAGGAAAATAAGTTGTTTCATGGCAAAAGGAAGAAGACAAGGACAATAAGAAGTAAAGCTTACTAGTAAGAAAAGTCTTTCATACAGTAACCATGTACATACAAAGTGTTATAAATGTGCAAAAATATACAAAATTTACATTTGCAAAATAAGAGACAAAAACAGAAATATAACAAGTCAGGAATATCATGGAGAAACAGCATAAAAAAATAAACCTTGAACTGATTGAGCTTTCAGAAATGTATTTAAAATCAAACCAAGAGAATACAACAATTACTGTATGCAAACTGTAATATTTTATATTCCCTAAAAAGATAGAGAAATATTTGAAGAAAAGGTTTCATATAAATATTAAGGAAAGAATGCATGGGAAGAGAATCAAAGGAGGGAAAGAGGTACAGTCAAATGTGATATGTACAAAAGCTTAAGCATATTTATTTTCAGAGAGCTAAGAGAATTATTTATATTTGAAGTGTGGGTTATAAAGAGAGAGAAAAAAGTTCCTTTTTCTCAGAATTGGAATTGCAGGTAATCACTGATTTTCGGGAGTATTTTATGTCTTGTTAATGAAAATAACTGCAAGTTACTAGTACAGAAGATCCACTGGTGGTTAAATTTGAAGATTAAAATGATCATTTCTATTTTAAAAGATCACTAAACCATCAGTGAGTGAAGTAAATACATTGGGTTCAAAATTGGGCTGGAAACTATAGGAATATCTGGCAGTAATCCAGAAAAAATACAACAGCTGAAAAAGGACTCCAGAATGATTCCAAGTTTCAACTTGTTTGACCTACTAGATGATGCTGTAACAATCAATATAAAAGCACTACTCCATGTACAGTTTTGGTGGGAGAAAAGGAGAATGATATTGTTACTTATAGCTCAGTGAATTATGATAAATCAAAACATTACCTTGAGTCAGTGGACTCCACCTAAAACTAAATACCAAAAAAAGCATTTGGCTTTCCTTAGTTACAAGAATATCATCAATAGTTTTGTAAAATTAAATTTAGAAAGAATTTTCATTGCATATGGTCTTAAATGTCTTACAGAATTAAAATTATGATGAACTGTGTCTCTCCGCAGCAGTAAAAATCTTAGAGAAATCTGAACAGAAATTATACACCTTTGAAAAGTCTATCTTTTGGGAAATCAACCTAAAATACTAAAATCATATTACAGATTTGGTTATGGAACATTCATGCTTTAAAATTTTGCTTTAATTTTCTTTGTAAAGTAAAATGTATTTTCTTACTTTATAATGTTAGTAGTCCCGTGTCCACACAAATGTTTCTCTACTTATTTCAATCTTGCCATTTTACTTTACTTTCGCATCAACTAAGATGATGGATATAGCACCAATTTTTTTGTTGTGCTGTAGGAATTTAAGAATAGCTGGAACACTATTTAACAAAATGCTCTGCAATGTTAGCCCCAAGCAAAGTAGGCAACATAATGGGAAATGCAAAGGCAATGTAGTGGGAAACTGTGTTCACATAGTAGTGTTCTGTTGCTCTGTGCTAAATTGCACCGCATGTACTTTCTTACCTGTAGTTTTTTTTACAGCTCCATGAGAAATGAAGCACTTTGCCTTTCTCACAAGTTCTTTAAATGCTCCTCTTGGCTTTACTTTTGTAATTTGCACTTCACAATTAGTCTGAATTTTGTTCTACATTTTGTTCATGTTCCTCTCTGAGGAGTTACAGAAGACATAACTTCAGAACACTGATTCTTTCCCATTTTTATTAGTATATGTTTGAAATACATAAATACATTAATTGTGTAGAACTGGCATGTATGCATACTGCTTTTTGATTCATTACATCTCTGTTCCTCTTCCTTCTCCCCCATGGTTTTAATGTCTCACAGAATTTAAATTATGATGAACCGTTTCTCTCAATAGCAGTGAAATCTCAGAGAAATCTTCACAGAAATTATACACCTTTGAAAAGACTATCTTCTCCAGATCCTCTTTTCACCTCTGCAAAATCATAGCACCAAAGGAAAGACTTAGGCAGGAGATATTATTGAAATTACATCAAAGTAGAAGATATTTATTTAAAATTTATTCTTACTTTATATACCTCATTATTTTTCTGCTGGATGGTTAAGACCAAGATAAAGCAAGACCTATATAACAAGAAATGTAACTTTTGTATCTGATAAGGTCAGTCAAGTACCCTCAGGATTTGTCCTGTAATCCTGTACAGAAATTTGTAGATCCTTTGTCAGTATCAGCAATGTGAATGAGACACAGCCATGGATTGATCAATTTGCTGTCTGTGAAATCCTGAGAGAATGTTTTCTCTCCATGTGACTCTCCTTAGGCACACTACACATCATCAATCATATTCCTCTGTGGCTCCATAATCTCCTTGATCAGAAAATTTGGGCACAACTGAGTTACATGATGTTACAGTACAGGTCCTCCTATGTCTTGAGTCTTTACTGACCTTGAAAGGATAGGATCAAAATGTTGGCTGACCTTGCAGCCCTTCCTTTTCTCTAATTTTTGATCTGCAAATTTAGGTTGTTAACCTTGCAGAAGAGAAGCTTATTACTACCCTGCAACATATGCAGTTCAATTTACCCTAACTATCTTTCTAAACATCAAACATCTTAGGCATAACATGGATCAGGTATTTTCCATCAAGTATTGATATGTTAAACTTTAGATTTGTACTAATAGTATTTGGACAGGATATTCTGCCTGCTTCTTATACTATGGATAACCACTAAGAAGATAACAATGTACAATGTATTAATTACTGAAACTGTCCTATTAATCAGCTTTGAAACTGTCTCATTGATATTTGTTTCTCAATAAAATAAAAAATTTAAAAAATAAAAATTGTTATTAATTATGCAGAGATTTTTGCTGGTGTCTAGGGTGATGTAAAAAATCAAGTAAGGAAATAACCTCCCTTGTAAAGTTTATCATATTCTTGAGATGAGAGATAAACACTTCAGGCTAAATTATGTCCTTTCCAAAATGTATATGTAGGGGCCAGGGAGATGGCTCAGTAGAATAAGCGCTTCCATGGCAAGTGCAAAGGTCTGAGTTCAATCCTTGGTTCTGCGCCCCCCCAAAAAAATGTATATATTGAGGCCCCAATCTCCCTTGAAACTTCATTTAGAGATAGAACATCAGGGAAGTAATAAAGGTTAAATAAGTTCATGTGGATGATGCCCTGATCCAATAAATTAGTTTCCTTATAAAAAGAAACCAGAGAAATCATTTTGTCTCATCTCCATCATGTGGTGACATACAAAGAAGGAAGCTATCTGCCCACCAGGAAGAGGACCCTTACCAGGATCTTTTGTTACTGACATTCTCATCTTGTATTTATAGCCTGTAAGATTGTGAGAAAATACATTGCTGTTGATAAGACACCTGGTCTCTGGCACTTTGTTATGACTTCTCAAGCTAAAATAGTAGTCTGAGTGCAATTACTATTGAAACAAGCTGCAACATACATCTTAATGAGAACTGGATGCACATGGAAGACACTAAAGCTCACTTGCGGACGTAAGGAAGAAGATGCCTTTGTGGTTATTCTTAATAGGTTAGTCATTTATGATAAGAGTGCTGTGATTGCATTAACCCAAAGAAAAACAGAATATGAGGTTGCATGGTGTTTATGGGTAGCTTGTGGGGATCATGGAGCACAGTATCTATGGAGGAGAGAGTGAGCTGGAGGAGGTAAGTTCTGAGATTTCTAAGGCATAAATATATAATCCCTTTTTACTTGCCAATTTCAAATCAATTTTTAAATAATGTAAAATACTAAGGCAGACAAAGAAAAAACAGCATGCATATTACTGGTCTATGGCTTGTGTTTTAATGTCCCCCCAAGCTTTGTGCAGAGCTGAGGACATAGCTCAGAGGTCTAAAAGCTTTCATGGTAAATGCGAGGACCCAGGTCCTATCCCTGGTACCACATGCCCTGCTGACCCCCAGAACCCTGAGAGCATGGTCCTGGCCACCTAAACCAACTGTAGTGGCTCATGCCTGTAACCCCAGCAATGGAAAGCTGAGACAGGAGGATCACTACCAACAAAGCTGTGCAGGGAGACTCTGTACCAAACAAATAAAGAAATAGATTTTAAGAAATAAAGTGTTGTGTAGTCATAAGTGGGGCTTTATCAGAGGTGGCTAGATCTAATATATGATGTTGGGATTGATTCATGGGGCAATGCTAGGATCAAGGGCACTAGAAATAAGGGCCTGACTACTACCTATCTTAAGTGGCCTGGGTGAGGTGTAAAGGATGGAAAAAGATGTAGTCATCACTTGCTAGCTTGCTCTTGCTGTCCTCTACCTACCATGAATTGTTTTCTCCTTGGAAATGCCTCTCTACCAAGCCACCCCGAATTGAGCCAGCAGTTATAAAATGAAACTTTTACAAACTGTGAGTTTAAATCAATTTTCCCCTTCAATGTTGGGTGTTAGGTATTTTGTCTCAGCAATGACAGAAAAGTAATTAAGACATCCTGCAAAGTTGATAACTACTGTATTTAAGTAAGCAAGTTTCCCAGCATTCTTCTGCCCAGTTATTAGCAACACTGAAAAGGACTTCCCATGTAGAATCTATTACTGGATTAAATATAAAACATGGGAAAGGAAAATAGAACATACACCTCCTGCAGATTGATGGCTGACAAAATAAAGTGGAAAGGACCTGGGTAGTTGTATGGTTTTCTCTCCAAAACGACCCTCAAAAAATCCTTTTGTACTTGCCAGGATAAGAGGAAGGAAAGAAGCAAACATAGGGCAGAAAGTGGGGAGAGTCAGACTATCCTAAATTGACTCTGGACCTGAGACAGTGGAGGGAACTTTTCTCTCTGATACTCACCATAAAGGCAACCAAATTCCCAGGTCTTATTTATGAAATAGTTCCTGTCTTATAATATAAACACTAACTTGCATTATCCCTTTGAATCCAAGTATTCACACTAATGTTATGGTGCAGAAAATATATTCATAATTGAAGCAGATTAAACTATCTTCCTGGGCTATTGTATATCCTGTGTTCTCAGTACCATCTCTTTCTGCCACAGCTTTACTGAAATGACAGGAATGGACTCAGTTTTTCTTATCCGTCCACCCACTATTATTATAAAGTTTCATATACCTTGGTTTTACTAAGGCTTTTAAGTCATTGCTCAAGACAAAATGTAGACATGATTTGAGAAAAAAAACTAGTCAAATCTAACATAATCTGAAATGATATTTAAATCAAAATTACATGTGATCAAATAAATTGATCAGGTCTTATCAGTAGAAATCTGACTATAATATTGAAAAAAATCAAGTTGTCTGCATAATATGAGCTCCTATAAATTTTCAGTCTTAATCTCAATCGTTCTTCCTAAAAAATCTTGTAATTCAATTATTTCCCTCAACTTTTATTTTGTATATTCCTCAAGATGTCAGCCTAATGCAAAAAGAAAAAAAAATGGTATGGCTTTCAGTCAACATACAACACTGCTAAACCAAAGAAAAATGAAAAACATTGAGAATATTATTGAGAACATTGCTTACAATAAGGCAAGTTGACTTCCTAACACTAATGCTCCGGATTAGAAAAGTTCATGCCCCCAGTTGTTCAGTCCTAAAAAGGGCTGAAAAGAATTGAATTGCTAGATAGTCAGGACAAACTAAATGAAATTCACACTCAAGAATTTAGTCTCTGTTTTAGTTACTCTTCTCATTGATGAAACAGACTACTCAACACCAAAGGTAGAGAAGAAAAAGTTTAGTCATAGTTTATAGAGATTTCAGTTCGTAGTTTGCTAGCATGGCAGAGTGGCATGGCAGATAGGCATCACAGAAGACAAGCAGCTGCCTCAATAAGCAATAGCTACCATCCAGGACCACAGCCCTTTCTGACCCTTACATCTTAACCAGACTATCTGCCCTTGGTCCTTGCATTGAACTGTGAATCAATCCCAGCATCAGGTCCTTGATCCTAGAAGCACAAACATAGATCCAGCCAACTCCAAAAAGCCCCACCTATGATAGCATGAGACTTTGGGAGGGGACTTCTAGACACAAGTCATACATGACAGTCACTGACTGTTGTAATATAAGCAAGAGACAAAACAGGAGGCAGCCCTGGCACGCACGATATGTCATCCTTCTACTTGGAACAGTGCCAAAAGATCAGGGTAAATAAATACAGATTTTCTCACTGATAAGAGAGCTACTAGCATTTTATGACTGGAAAGGAACATGGAAAGGAACAGAAATGGCAAAGTACTGTATATTGAGTCAAAGTAGAAAAAAATACTTTAAGCCTCTTTTCATCCCTTCACCTCCTGTAAGCAAGGGCATCTCAGCAATGTTGCATCTAAACAGATCTTGGCTCGGTGAGGAAGTCTTCAAATCAAAGCATCCAATTTAAGAAGGCAGCTATGTCTAAGGCCATGGCTGTTAAGGAAGATAAAAGGAAGCATGGGGGGATAGGTGTTTTGGGTCTTTGACTACAATTCCCTCTAATAATACACTGATTCATGCCCTAAGTCTGGAGAGGAAAAGATAGCTTTTCATATGACTTCTGACAGGTAGAGCTTTTGCAATACCTGTGGCATGGCCTAGAAGATCACCCATAGGATCTGGACTAGTAGCTGAACTTTTCACTATTCACAAAGGAAACTGAAAACCAGAAAATGCTCTCTCCCTTTTATTTTGGGACACACCTGCAAAATTCATAGTTTGATGCTTAGATCAAAAATTAGGAGAAAAACAAGGAGGCATTGAAATGCATAATTTTTTTTCACAAGCTAGCAGCAAATATATCACTCTTCTACCCCAAGGAAGGTACAATGGGAAAAAAGATATCAGTATTAGAATAGTATTAGAGTGTCTAGATTTTTTTCTAACTTTATTTTCTATAAAGGAGAGATGAAGGATGAATGTATTCATACATATAATAGAGGATGGCACACACACACACAAACACACACACACACACACACACACACACACAATTTGTAGCATTATTTACTATAGGGATAAACTATCTTGTCCCAACTATTCTTTCTAAATAACCTCTTTCAAGAAAAAGAACCAAAAATGCTTGAATAATTGACTTATTCCAAGTCTGAGGTATGAATGTGATAATATATTACTCTCTTCCAAGATTACAAAGAATACTAATCTGATAACATTTCAGAATAGCAAGCAGAGTCAATGCATGGAATTTTTATTTTGTACTAAGATGAACTACAATAGCTTTGGCAACAGCTCAGTAAATGAGAACAAGAATGGTAGTAGATGGGGCAGATAGTTTAGAGGTACACTGGGTTGTAAAGAATCTTGTAGGCCTCTTAAAGCATTTTGGATTGTCTTTAAGAGATCATAACACATTTGGAACACAGAATTATCATAATATGAGTTTTAAATTTTATATTTTAATTATAATGAGTAAGTACTATTATAAATTAATATAATAATAATTACGATAATATTTATCATGATAATAATTTGTAAAATTCTATTTTAAAAGATCATTCAACTACAATATTGCATTAGGCTACTGGAGAGAGAATAGTTGAGAACAAACAGCAGCATATTAGGAGAGATTTTTGGATCTAGCCTCTAGTAGTGCTAAAAGAAAAAAAAAAGGTAGCATTTTAATATGATTTGAAGGAGCGATCAATGGGAGTTGGTGATGGTTGGATATTAGGTGTAAAATAAAGTGAAAATTAAAAGCATCCCTAAGATTTTGTGTCTAAGGAACTGTACAAAGTGGATCAGCTAATGCCTGAGATAATGAGGAGTCCAGGAGTTCAAAATATTGAAGAGAAAGATCAAGTGTTAACTTCTACATTATTTATATTCTCAGTATTGCTATTCAAAGTTTATAATTCATTTCAAAATACTACTTTTTCCCCAGTGCCACATTTCATTAACAATTATCATCAGTCTTTGCAAGTGCATCCTTTGTGTCAGAAACTTTGTCAAAATAAGGGCAGTCTTTCAAGCCATCTAACACCTTTTTAAGAGTGCATCATCTCCACCTCCATCTGGGTTGTGAAAAATTGCACCTTTTCAATTTAGGTGCGATATTTTCCCCGGAGGTTTGCTCTCATACATATAATATTAAGACATACTTTGGAAAAATTCGTCTTGTAAGTGTGAATATGTGATTTCAAAATATAAATGACTTCTAGTGTTATAATACATTCTAGCACATTTGTATCAAGTGTTTTTAAAAGACTAAGTGAAAAACCAGATACTATTTGTAATGGAAATTTTGACGCATTAAGAAAAAGTTACATACCCTTGCACAACCCTTTTGACATTTTTCTAATTGAAACCTATGATTTCATTCAAATGAACACTCATGTTAATTGCAGTCATTCTAGAAGAGTTTATCTTTTTTTTTTATTTGAGAGAGAGAGAGAGAGAGAGAGAGAGAGAGAGAGAGAGAGAGAGAGGTGTGTGTGTGGCCAGCTCAGTCCACCAGGGGGCGGGGCTGGCTGGCATGTGGTGCTGGGGGATCGAACCGCGGTCCCTGATGATTTGCTAAGCTTGTTCTAAGTAGGTGCTTTAGACCACTGAGCCATCTCTCCAGCCCCTAGAAGAGTTTATCTTAAACAATGTTCTATTGTTTAAAATAAAGTGTGAATATACCTGTTAATAAAAGAAACATTTCAAAAACAAGTATCAGAGTCAATCCATTTTCACAGTGATAACTTTTTGGAGTCGCAGCAAGTTATCCATAGTCAGAAATAAACAGTATATCATTATTTGTGGACTCAGTTTTTTTTTTTAATCATTCTCTACATTGTTCTATCACTGTGAAGTCATCCCTCTTTTAACAATTTGATTCATCTGTAAAACACTTTTATTAAATGCTGGAATTTTACAATAAAAACTACATTTACATTCTACCTTTGAAACCAGCAAAGAAGATACTGAAAATTATGAAACATATTCTAACAAACATTTTCTAACAAGATAGCATCATCAAAATTATCAATCCCATAAAACTTAATGCAGGCTTAAATATTAGTTATGTTCAGCAAGTTAGTAAAGATTAAAGGTCTAGGAGTTACAATTTCAATTTCTGTTGAATTAAATTTTATAGGAGCTGCTTCATCAAGTCTCTTCCACCAGGTGTGCTATGCATGCCAATAATTCCAGCACATAAGAGGCTGAGCCAGGAGGATCTTCACAGATTCAAGCCAGCTTGAGCTGCACAGGGAATTCCAAGTCACCCTGTATGACATCGCAAGAACCTTTTGTCAATGTGCAAAGAATAAAATAACAGCCATCGTTTTTAAAGAAACTACTGTGATTTTTGAGAGTAAAATTGGAGCTTAACTAATAATGGTACAGAAAAGAAGAATAACGATACATTTCTTATTAAACAATACTTCCAAGACCAGGACATTCTGTGACAAAATACCAGGTGTTTGCATATTCAACAAAAAAATGTATCAAGCAGATGTGGTGGCCAATGGCATGAATCTCAGGACTCTAGAAGTTTGAGGCAGAAGGATCATGAGTTTTAGGCCAGTCTGGGCTATTTAACAAATGTTATGGTTTATCTAAAGGGCCCCTTAACATTTCATGTGTTCAGAAGTGGGGCTTTTGGAAGGACATTAGATCACAGAGAGCGCTGAATTCACCAGGTTTTTAATGCACAAAAGAGTTCAGGGCAGATTCTGCTGTCAGGAGGCAGGGCTCACCAGGAAGTTGTACTGGGGATGTGACTGGGAAGGGTATATTGTTGTCACCCCCGATTCTTCCCTTTCCAATTTGCTTCCTTGCTGCTGTGTATTGAGTAGCTTTAGTCTGTCATGCCTTTCAACCTTCCTATTTCTGCCTGGGAGCCAGATGACTGTGAACTGAATCTTCTGAAAACCATGAGCCAAGTAAGCCTCTCCTCCTTTATACTGTAGCTCGCAGGTGTTTTGTCTCACTGGGAGGAAAGTGACTAATGCAGCAGCTCGGTGAGAACTTGTCTCAAAATAATAGTACAAATTAAGAAAGGACAGGAATGTAGTTCAGTGTGAAAACTCTGGACTCAAACTCCAGAAAAATGACAGACAGACAGACAGACAGACAGACAGACAGACTGACAGACTGACAGACTGACAGACTGACAGACTGACAGACTGACAGACTGACAGACAGACAAAAGAGAAAGAAAGGAAGAAGGGAGAGAGAAGAAATGTTAAGCAGAGGACCAGCAAGATGGCTCAGTGGTTTAATCACCAGCCTGGCAAGCACAAGGTCCTGAGTTTGATCCCCGGTACCAAAAAACAGCAACAACAAATATATATATGAAAGGAGCTGCCAGCTTATGGAAAATTAGAGACAAACTAGCATTAGCAAAATTAGCATATCCTTCTGTGTGGAAACGACAGCATTTAACATAAGGCATGTTCCACTGATAAAACATCCTTATAAAAATTAAATGAGAAGTTCATCTTTTTAAAACTTATCTCACCTCATTCATCCTTATTACTTATATTTTCAAATGAATTTGTAGCCAGAGGTTATATTCAGTGGTAAAATACTTGCCTAGTATACATGAAGCCCTAGGTTTCATTCTTAGCACTGAAAAAACAAAATTCCAGGTATGTTTGCTTATCGTCAGATGAGCTGTTGCCATAAATGTATATCAAAATGATTCAATTTAAAAGCTTAAAAATAATACTTTGATTTCACATATCCCTTCATAACATCCCCCGCTGATTCTTCCCACATTACTCTTCCAAAGATTTGTCTGTGCTTTCCCTTGATAACTCTTGTTGTCTTATTTTTTAAATCTATCCAAGCAGCATGTATGTACACATGCATGCATGCATGTACACATGCATGCATACATGTACACATGCATGCATACATGTATGTATGTGCATGTGCTAAGGATTAAACCCAGTCTTTTGCACATGCTAGGCTGATACTCTGTCACTAAGCTACAGCCCTGTTTCTCAAACCAGTATTTTAACCTAGCCTAGCCACTGAAACAGCTCTTCTAAATGTAACCACTTCAATGTCAATGCCAATAGTCAAGCTATATTATTATTTTGTATCAGAAGCTTTAAATCTACTAGTTTTTAAATAAAACTCTATCCTTTCTATATTCTTAATGTTATTGTGGTAAAAACACAACTTGAGATCCACCCACTTAAATTAATTTTTAAGTGCACAATATTGTCAAATATAGGTCCAATGATGTATAGCAGATCTCTATAATGTATTCATTGTGTATAACTCAATTTTTTGTTTTGTTTTGTCTTTTTTTGTGTGGCTGGTTCAGCCCACCCTGGGGGCCTGGCTGATGCAGAATGTGGTGCTGGGGATTGAACCACAGTCCTGTGCTTGCCTAAGCTTGCCTAAGCAGGCACTTTAGACCACTAAGCTATCTGCTGGCCCTATAACTGAAATATTGTATTTATTGAAGAGCTACTCCTCACTTCTTCTCCTCTCCTTCCATTGGCAGTCACCTTTTTACCTTTATTTCTGAATAGACTATTTTATATACCTTCTGTAAGTGAAGTCATTCATTATTTGTCCTTCTATGATTTGCATTCTATTGGAAAGAATGTAAAACATTAAAGCACTTTGGAAAAGAGTGTGGATATTCCTTAACGATTAGAAATTGAATTGTTATATGCCCCAGCTATCCTATATCTGGGGATATATTGCAAAATAATTCAAAATGTCATGAAGTAATATTTTCACTCATATATTCACTGTCACATTATTTATAGTAACCAACATATAGAATAAACTAAATGATCATGAATAAGTGAAAAAACTAGTATATACAATGAAATATTAAATATTCTCTAAAAAATAGAAATCCTTCCCTATAGTACACATGGGTGTACCTGGAGGACATGATACTAAGTGCTTACATGTACCAACTGTATCCCTCACTTATGATTCATATTTCAGTCAGTAAAAATTTTTATCACATTTTCCGTTTTTCCTTTGAAATATTCAAAGCTCAGGAAATTGAAATATTTTTTTTTAAAAATCCTTAATATCCTTAATCCTTACTACCTCAATATAGAATCCTAAAAAATAATCACTTTCCTACCACAACCCAAAAGACATTACCACATTGCCACAACTAACAAATAGTAACAAAATTAACAAAACATGAACTAATAGCTAGTCTGTAACCAAATTTACTCTATTATCTCCAAAAATGCTTCTCCATAGTTGATTTATCTTAAAATGAATCCAGACAAAATCTATGCATTTTGTTCTCAGGCTTTTCAGTTCTTTTTGGAATACAGTCACTCTGTGTTGTTTTTGATGGTGGCACATTTATTTTGACATACTTTTGGTGTTGAAAAATAGCCAGTTATCACATAATTTCTGTATTTTTTCCTAAAATATTACTCTGATATCTCTTAAATGTGATTGGGTGAAGAATAATACATTATATTAGTACAACATAAATTACTGCTACCACTAATCATTATTAATGTACAATAATAATTATACTATTATTATAACAGAATATAATTTTTCTAATTATTGCATAAATTTTTCTTAGAGTTTATTTTATTTATTATTCCCTATTAGTATAAGAGACTTACATTCCCACAGCTTCTCTGCCAAGGAATGCCAAAATTTTGCATGCCTTGCAGCATAATCGATGAACAGCGATAACTAAATCTAGTTAAATAGGCATATTCAATTACTTTCAGATACTTAAAATCACTATTTCTTGGTTGACTAAATTTGATGTCAATAGCTTTTAAAACATTTGATCATTTCCTCTTTGACAAAACATTTTCTGCACTGAATTGCAAGCGACTTCATTCACCTTTCCTTCTTATTTTTCTCATCACTATGCTATTATTTTTCTGTTTCCAACTCTGAATACCATCTCCAGGGATCAGGCTTTGAACTCTTTTCTCACTCACTAGGGAATTTCCTCCAATTTTGTAGCTTAAAATACTATCTATATATTGAAGACAATTCCCAAATTGATATCATTAGATACTATGTCTCCCTTAGATTATAGAAAAATATACAATCAAGTACTTGATATATCTATTTTCATGTCAAATCATACTCCTCTTTTTTTTAAAATTTTATGTATTTGGTATAGGATCTTGCTATGCAGCTCAGCTCCTAGTGCTTCAGCCTCCCTCAGCTCTGGGATTGCAGGAGTGCACCACCACACTCAGTTTCAGTGGCTGCGGGGTCCACACAGCATGTGGTACTGGAGATTGAACTCGGGTCCTTATTCTTGCCAAGCAGGTGCTTAAACTGCTGAGCTATCTTCCCTGTCCTCAAACCATACCTTGACCACTCCCAACTCCATAAATGAACCTCGTCTTCTCCTGTCTTCATTTCTAAAACCTCCGGAGTTATCACGACCTTTCCTTTTTCTCTCCCACCACTCTTATAATCTAGAAACACATCCAGAGAATTCTACCCAAATCCGGCTATTTAATCAGCACCTACATCATTATCATCTTAGCCCAAGACACCACCAACACCCAAATTTTCTTGGCCTCCTTCCCAACAATCTCACCATTTTCACCCTTTCTCCACCTTAATTTGTCTTCTCAACATACAGTAGCTAGAGTTATTCTTTTCAAATGTGCTAGACTGAATCAGGAGATTAGGGCCTGGCAAAGTGAGTGGGCAAGTAGTGGTGCCCTGTTAATCACAGAGATCCAGGACACATGGGCAGAACAGTATCCAAACCCATAGAGTAATATTTTTTATTCTTCTGGCCCAAGATACTCTAGTTTTGATTAGCCTGGCCTAGATGGAAGTCAAGGTTGGGGGAAAAGGCATAAGAGACGGTGGCCAGGAGCATTTCCTGGCTGTGAGCCTTGGCACCAGTCTGCTTTGCACTCTCCAGAATATACTTCTTCCTACATTTAATTAGCCCATATTCACTGTGAGATCTCCTTTTCCTAGCTTTAATAAATGTAGAACATCACTGTCTTTTGTGCATTTCCTGTCCAAGTATTTGGTCAAGACAACAAGAAACTAGAAAGAATCTCTAAAAGGAGCATAGCACCCCAAAACCCCAGTGACAATACCATCCATTAATTCAAATTCTGGATCTACACAAAGAATTTAAAGCAGGGTCTTCAAAAGACACATGTACTGTAAACCAAAATAGAAGCAATGAACAATGGGGGAAAGGCATTATTTCCAAATGCTTTTCTATAAAATAATTCATAAATAGAAAATATAGATATATACAAACAATATGCAACATTTAAGAGAAAGGACATTCTAATATATGCTATTATGTATGAAAATGATAGTTAGCTCTAACATTTATCTGTTCTGTTTAGAAAAGACTGAAAGAAGGAATGGTGGTTGTTATGGGTTGGGGAAGAAGAAAATAGCGAAGTAAGGAATATAAAGGTTAAATTTGCAAGATGAGAAAGCTCTGGAAATTGGTTTCATAACAATGTGAATGTATTTAACACTATTCAACTACTGTCTTAAAAGTGGATAAGATAGTAAATTTCATTTAGTGTGTGTTTTGGCATGATTTTTTTTAAGTCATGTCATAAGACCTACAAACCAGCTGTATGCTTCCTTTGCACTCATAACAAAGGTACAACATTCCCATAGAACCCTCAAGACCGTGCATTATCTCCACACATCCCCTCTTTCTCTTCACCCCTGACATTACCTTCTATTTGTCTCTATATGGATTTACTAATGTTTTCCTGCTGCTCCTTGAAATGGTTAAAAATAGTTCTCTTTTGGATCCTTCACACTTTACTCACTTTTTCACTTCTATTTCCTGCTAAGAGAAGTACTGCTTGACTAATCTCTCTAAGAAGTAGTCTTCTCAACACTTTCCTATCCTTTATCTGATTTTTTCCATAACCCTAAGCAACACAATATATAACATTTATTTTACATACTCTATTCCTATCTTGCAAGTCCTCAGCAAGGATCTGTGCTGAAAAGTCCCAAGGCTCCAGTGTGAAAGCTAGAAAGCCTGTGCCAGGTGGGTGAAGGATCTTTTCCAGAATGCTGAGAATCTGCATGGGAGCCAGGATGTGAAACTTAAGACAGGCAAAGACGAGAGCTCCCAGGAAAGAACAATAGCTATCTACTGCAACAGGGAAAATGCAAGCTCTTCTGATGATGGGAATAGCCATGATGATGTCAGGAAAGCCAGCCAGATGGAGCTTCTCCCAGGAAATCAGCAGCACCCACTCTGCTCCTCCTATCCTCCTTTTAGGTCAGTCAGGAAGCCTTCCTCAGGCTGGCCTTCGGTGCCCAGAACCCTCACTCCATTTGTTGTAAACATTTTTGTTCAACGTATGGCTTCCTGATCCATTTCCTTAAAAAGGCATCTTTATAAACATAAGTTCTTAGATATAATTTATCAAATTTAATTTTAATGTTTCAGTTTTAATATTGTATTCAGATTTGTTTTTCAAAAAATCACATTATCATCTCAGTAGAGGCAGAAAAAGCTTTTGATAAAGTCCATCAATGGTTTATGATAAAAACACAAAAGAAAATCAGAATAGAAAGGTTTTATCTCAATCTTATAAAAAGGACTCTATGACAAACCAGCAGCCAAAAATGAACTAAATGGACAAAAACTGAAAGCTTTCACTCTAAAATCAGGAACAAGACAAGAATGTCTACTGTCACTACTACTATTCAATATAGTTAGGAAGCATTACCCAGAGTAATTAAACAAGGGAGAGAAATAAAGGAAGAAACATAGGAAAGAAGATTTGAAATTATCATTATTCACAAATGACATGATACTCTACATAGAAGATTCCTGAAACTTCATCAAAAGACTTCTGGATTTAATAACCAAATTCATTAGCATAGCTGGAAGCAAAGTCAATATTCAAAAATCCATAGCATTCCTGTACACAAACAACAAACTCGCTGAGAACAAATTAGGGAAACCCCACACCCTTCACAACAGTATAAAAAAATACGTAGGAATTAATCTAACAAAAGAAGCAAAACATCTAAATGATGAAAACTACAGTTTTCTGAAAAAAAAATAGATCAAAGAGGATTTCAGAACACAGAAAGATATTCCTTGCTCATGGATAGGAAGAAATAACGTTGTGAAAATGACCACACTTCCAAAACTGTTACACAAATTTAAAGCAATACTGATCTAAATACCTCTAGGATACCTCAAAGATCTAAATAAAACATTCCTAAAATTCATGGAGAATCAAAAGAGACATAGAATAACAAAAGCAATCATGTTCAACCAAGGCAAGGCAGGAGGCATCACAATCCCTGAATTGAAAATTATGCTACAAAGCTACTGTAATGGAAACATCATGGTACTAGTAAAAAAAGGGGGGGGAGACAATGGAACAAATTAGGAGATACAGATAAAACTACAAACATTTTCATCTACTTTATCTTTGACATGTGATCGTCAAACATGTCCATAGGAAAAAGGATAGCTGCTTTAATAAATGGTGCTGGAAATACTGGCTTTCCATATGCTAAAGAATAAACTAGACCCACATTTATCACCATGCATTAAAGTCAAAATGAATCACAGACCTGAGAGAAAGTATAGAAATCTCAAAGATATAGAGGTAGGGAGAAAATCCATGAACGAAAACCGAAGCACATAGGAAATACTGCAAAGAATCAACAACTGCATTCTCGTCTTTTTCAAGAGTTTCTGCGCAGTAAAAGAATTCACCAAGGTTTAATTCCTGGCACCACATGTTGTGCTGGCCCCACCATTGGCCACACTGAGCCGCTACTGAGTCTGGGCATGGTGGCACCCACCACAATCCCAGCACTGAGGAGACTCAAAACAAGAGGATCACTGTGAGTCCAAGCTGCATACTGAGATCCTATACCAAATACATTTTAAAATAATTAAATAAAAACATATCATTAACCGAATTAAGAGAAAGCACAAGAGCTGGGAAAAAGTTAACTGAGCATCCCTCAGACAAACAACTTCTATCTAGAACATTTAAAGAATTTTAAAAAATTAGGCCCCCAAAATTTAAAGACCCAATCCGAAAGTGCGCATCTGCGATGAACATACACTTCTCAGAGGAAGAAAAATACAAATGACAAATAAATATATGAAAAAAATGTTCAGCATCATTGGTCATTCAAGAAATGTATATTAAAGCAACACTGGGATTCCAACTCTTCCCAGAAAGAATGGCTATTATCGATTAGTCAACAAATGCTGGAGGAAATTTGGGGGAAAACGAACACTTCTCCACCACTGGGGAGAATGTAAACTAATACAATCATTGTCAAAATCAATGTGGAAATTTAAAAAATAAATAAATAAATAAATGAATAAATCAAGGTTCCATTTGACCAAGTGACTCCTCTTCTGGGTATTTTTCCTGATGAATTGAAAACATCATACCACAGCAATATATGTGAACCTATGTTCATAGCAATGCAATTTGTCATAGCTACATCATGGCAACAACTCAAATGCTCATCAACTGAGGAACAGAAAAAATAAAGCTGTGTTTTTTACAATACAGTATTACTCAGCTATGAAGAAAGATAAACTTGAGGCTTTCATAGGTAAATGGATGCAACTAGAGACCATACTCATGAGTGAAGTAAATCAGATTAGCCTGTATAAGCAACGTATTTTCTCCTTGGTATAAGAAACTAAAAAGTACAAAAAAAATATGAAAGGCATAAAAAATACTGTCAAAGGGAAAGAAGCTTCTCAAAAAGAAAGAATAAGTAGGATGAAGGAAGAGAAAAAAGAAAGAGAAAGAAAGGAAAAAATTATAATACACAAAATAGTGAAGATAACTAGGCTACTAATTTCTGTTGGTTTATTGAAAGGAAGAGTTAACACTTTATGTTTATTTTCTTCAATTTTTATGTGTATATCTTGTAATCTGAGCCACTATTTTGAAGATAACAATTTTTTTTTTTTTTGGTGGTACCAGGGATCAAACTCAGAACCTTGTGCTAGCCAGGCAAGCACTTATTCCACTTAGTTATCTCCCCATCCCTATAACAATAATTAATACAACAAAAACTCTTGATTTCTTGTCATGTTGACTTGAAATTCTGTATGATTTGTAATGTTTTTATTTTTTAATCACTTTATTTTAATTTTTATTTATTTATTTATGTTTTATTTATTATTTATTTATTTATTGTTTTGGCAGAACTGGGGATTGAACTCAGCCCCTTGAGCTTGACAGTTAAGTGCTTATTCTACTGAGCCATCTCCCCAGCCCCTTAATCACTTTAAAATAAAAAAGAAATCTGAATTTGTCTCAAATCAATTGCTTGCCGGCTGGCCATAGAGCTCAGAGGACTAAAGTACCTGTTTAGGCAGAGCACAGTGGCCAGGTTCTATCCCAGTCCTGCTATGTCAGCCCCGCCCCTGGGGCACACTGAGACAGCAATTTAGGCTGGGCATGGTGGTATGGGCCTGTAATCCCAGCACTTGGAGTCAGATCTGTGTAGTAAGACTCTGTAGACCCTGTACTAAACACATGAAACAAAAAAAGAAAGAAAGAAAGAAAGAAAGAAAGAAAGAAAGAAAGAAAGAAAGAAAGAAAGAAAGTCAAATCAATAACCCTAAAAAAGAAAGAAAGAAAAGAAACCAAATCACTTGTTTCCCTTTTTCCCCTAAAATATTTAAATTTTGTTTTCACATTTCAGTACATAATTTATTTGGAATTTATTTCCATAATAAACTGAAAATTAAACACCAATTTCCCTTCTTTTTTCTTCCTCACTTCACCTCTCCCATTTCTTTTAATTCCACCCCATCCTTTTGTCCCTTCTATCTTTCTTGCTCTCATTTTTCTTCTTGATTGTCAACGTGACTAGTTTTTCTGCTTCCAGTTATTGAACACATTTTTTGCATTCCATTTTTTCTTACATATTGTTACTAGCTATGTTCAGTATTTTGTCTTTATTATTTTATTTCTTATAACAATCTCATACTGCCTACATTTGTAGAGATTTCCAGAAAAGCTTCATATCTGTTAGCTGAAGTGCTACAATTTTCTCTTCAAAAATATCTAATCTATCCTATTTTTTATTGTTCATAATCACTATGCTTAATGAAGACAATTAGCAGAAATATTGATGGAATTTCCCTTTAAAAATGGCACCATTTCATCTCGATCTTTCTGTACAGCAATATGATGCAAATTACTTAGATCTTTAATATGTTTTAACAAAGTTTGTGCTTTTTTAATATGAAAATGTATTACTAATTATTTTCATCATCAGAATGTATAACTTCAATTTAAAGACGGAGCTAAACAAAAAAGGGGATACAGATGAATGACCATTTTGTATCTGTGTATTCAAAATGGTTAAGATAGATATATAGCTACATTCTCTTAATTCAAGGAATAGAGGGATTTGTTCTAATAGTAATTGTAAATAGGATATCATGTCTGCATCTTGTACAACAAATAACCACTAGGAGGGCCGTACGCAATGTGTTAATTATTGGAACTTTCCTACCAATTTGATTTGAAGCTGTCTCATTGATATTTCTTTCTCAATAAAAATATGGGAATAAAAAAAAGAATGTATAACTTCACTCTTTTCTTTGCCTTTGCAGAAAGCCAAAAGGGCTATATTAGCTACTTAAGCTTAAATCAGGAATGTCACCAACAGCATGGCCTTTTTGACCAATGCACCCACCAGAGTTTCATCATTTGCCTCAATAAAGTTCAAGCACCCATTATAAGGGACCCAAGCTGCTTTTGTTGCTGCTCTTGTTGTTCCACCTGGACCCTGACACATTTCCCAGTGGTAGAATTTGGTCATCTGGCTTCACTACCTTAATGGCATGATTCCCTTTGAATGGGAACCACCTGCAAGGGATTGGAATTCGAGGCTGAGCGCAGACACACCTTCTTACATGGCTTCCCACTACACTTCTTGTCCTGCCAGTGACTGTGAAACTTCCAACATATGGAAACCATGACGTTTCTCCATCCTGCTGTTATATAAGCCCAAGTTATAGTGGGTCACGATTCTTGAAAACAAACTTTTAGGTAACTTGTAATATTTTTTCTTGCAAGTGTAAAATTTTTGTTGGGTTCATAAATAACATTTTAAAATGAAAGTGAATTTTCTGGTGTTGCTAAATGTCAGAGAATCTACCTCCTGTCTAGCAACCATTCTAAGCTCTAATTCTTTCTGTTTGAAGATTCTTTGGGGGCTTTGGTGCAAGAAACAACCCATTTGTGTACGCTGATAGCTTTGTTTCCTTTTCCAGACTGTGGGTCCTTTCCTGTTCCATTATGTAGTTAATCCTCTCAGAACAATGTTGCATAGAAAGCAGCACAGTAATCTACTTGTCTTAATCTTTTTTAAAAGACCAAACTTTTCAATATTTTGTCATTAATTATTTTGTCCTGACTTTATCATGTTAAAGGAGTTCTTTGCTATTCCTGTGACTGAGGTTCTAGGTGTCTGACTCCTGGGGTTCCAACAAATCAGACGTGGTCACTTGCTTCTAAAAAGTTAATGGAAAAATATAACCTCCAACTAGGAAAAAAAAGTTTGTATTTTTAATTCATTTTATTTTTAAAGAGAATACAAACAGTAGAAAACAAAAGAGAAATTAGAAGAGTTTAATCATGTAAGTACCTTGGGATGATAAAAGGAACAGGGATCCTTAACTCAATGTTCAGAGATATGATGTGAGCTCTGGGTGAGGATATGGAATGCCCAATTGGAGTGTTTCACAAATAACTGCTATAATGTTTTGATTTTTATTAATTCAATAAATGAATGAATGGGAGGATGAGTTAATATCCACTTCTAACCTTTTTCTTCTTATTCGGGCAGTGTTATGGTTTGTGTGTATTTGTCCGCCCAAATCCTCATGCAGTCAATGAGGCGCAGTTCTACAGTTCGTGATTAATTCATGAGCCAAATCTGGGATTATGGGTCTGAGTACTGCTGAGATTATGAGTGTAAGAGCTACACCTAGGGCAGATGGCCTGAATGTAACATAAGACAGACAGAATGAGAGAGATAGACTTGCTCTCTGTTGCCATTGTTGCTGCTACTCCTCCCTTTCTCTCTTGATTTTTGCCACTGCCATGAAAGGTTGCTCTCTGCCATGTTCCACTCTGCCTTGGCACCAGCTGAGTATGGAGTGAAACCTCCAGTAACTGTGAGCTAAATAAACATTTCTTTCCTTCATTTTGGGTGTTGGGTATTTGTCCCAGCAACAACAGAATAGTAACTGAGACAAGTAGAAAATATTGTGTAAGGGCCGGGGAGATGGCTCAGACCCCTGGCAAGTGCAAGGGTCTGAGTTCAATCCCCGGTTCCACCAAATAAGCAAACAAATAAATAAATAAAAGAAAGTATTGTGTGATACTTAAAACTTCTAAATCCCATCCACTACAGTTTCCTATGACAATCTTGAGCACAAAAATCACCCCTTTGCTCTTTCTCATCCCACCTACAGGTAGACTGGCCACCACTCTTTTAGTATGTGAGAATTCTCAAAATCACATTTCCAAGCAGAGGAAAGAGAAAAAATAAATGAAGATAATGGCAGAGGGCAAGGAGACCCCTCTTTAATCCTGCATTTTAATCTAGATAATCAATTTGGCTATCTTATATTGACTTTGTCACCTATATTTTTCCTCAACCCTTAGGAAATGAGCCTGTGGTTCACTCTTCAAAATTTTTGCTCTCTCTAAGAGCACTAGTAATGTGCTATCTAACAAATCCAAATGTATTTGTGTGTTCTTATCCTGCTTTGCCTCTTTACTTGACCTTCTTATCCATTTGAATTCTCCATGTTTAACATTTAAGGAAACTGAAATGAGAAGCAAAACTCGACTTCCTTTCATTTCCTTTCCTCAATTAGTTAATTGAGATAACATAGAGGGAAAGAAAATCCAAATTTTTTTATTTATATTTTATCTGTTATAATAATAAATTTTATTTAAGTTAATATTGTCAAACTATTTATAACCTAAGCAGAGGTTTGTAGATATTTTCCTATTGATCATGATTATTCAATATTCATTATTTACCTTGACAAATAAGCATTTTAAAACATTTTCAAAAATATACATCAAATTATGTAATGCTGTCAGAAATGTATCACTTTGGCCAGGTCTTGTACTGCATGACCATAATACCAGCCCTTGGGAGGCTGAGGCACGAGGATTGCTGACTGTTTAAGGCCATCCTGGGCTACATAGTGAGTGCAGAACTGGCCTGAACTGCGTAGTAGGACCCTGTCTCAGAAAAAAGAAAAAGAAAGGAAGGAAGGAAGGAAGGAAGGAAGGAAGGAAGGAAGGAAGGAAGGAAGGAGAAAGAAAGAAAGAAAGAA
>NW_004524741.1:3129263-3130870 GCF_000260255.1 Octodon degus
CAAGTGCCACCATGACCAGTCTCAGTGACCCATTAAGTACACCCAGAGGTGGGGCCTGCTTGGCCTGTGATGGTGGGGATCGAAGCCAGGTCCCTGCACTTGCCTAAGCAGTTGTTTAGTCCACTGAACTGTCTCACTGGCCCCATCATTCTGCTTTAATATTATGTATTTCTTCATAGTTGTTCTGCTCTCTAAGAAATCATTTTTGTTCTTTTAAACTCCTGCTTGACCAAAGAAATTGGAAAAGTTTTCCATGAATGTATATCAAAGTTATTGGTTAAGTGTACTATAGTTAATATGGTAGATCTTCAACAAAAAAAAAAGAAAAGAAAAGAAAAACAGAAGCACAGAAAACCAAGAGATTGTTTTAAGATTAGTGATACAATAGAAAAATGTAATAGTATTTCCAAAGAATTTTTTAAAAATCTATGGTAACACTAATTGTTCACTTCCAGTTTCTGTGGTATTCTTCTACTTTGCAAATATAAAGAAGTTAGTGGAAAAAGGTCCACGAAAAAAGCTTGGAATTTTATTGTGTCAAATCTCATTTTTCCACACTTAACTTTTCTCCCTGCCTGCTGCTACTCTTTGTCTTGATACTTGCACCAGGCCCTTCTTTAGGGGAAATTGTTACATGAAGTTGAATACAGATTAATGGCTTTCAGCTCAAACAAGCAAACAAATGTTAGAGCTGCCCTATATCCCTCCAATATTCAGAACTCTCAGATCTTAAAAAATGATATGAATATTAAAAAGAGAAGTTAGCCAACCATGGTAGCACATACCCATAATCAGCTATTTAAGAGGTTGAGCTAGGAAGATCACAATTTGGAGAACATTCTGGGAAAGGTAGCAAGACACTATCGCAAAACTTAAAAATTAATAAAGAGAAAAAATAATACAATTAAATTTATAGTAATGTCCTAATGTTTATTAAATGAATGTATCATATTTTCAGTGAGTCAAAGCTTGCATCACTTTTTAGAGCCCAGGATAAAAGAAGAAAGAAATGTGACAAAGAATATAGGTACTGTTTTTTCCTTCAATACACTGGTAATTTTGTGAGAAAAGAAAAAGAAAATGACAAACCCTTCTTACTTGCCAGACCCTACGCTGGATGCATTAAGTGTATCATTTCACATAATCCTGAAACTGCCTGAAAGGGACCATTGTTATCATCATTTTACAAACAGGGATAATGAAGACAAAAAAGATCAAATAACTTGTCCAGCTCACAAAGCTAGTAATTGACTGACTTGGGTTCTGAGCCCAGATCAATTTGAATTTAAAACTTATGCTTTATCCATTAAGGTGCACATTTGAAAAATAAATCAAATCCTAAATGACCCTTATGTCCTCATGAAAACTGAATATGGAAAATTGAAACAAAGTAGTTAGGTCTCACAGTTTATAGTTTCCTTTCTGCCAAAATGAGGATGGTTGAAACCTATTTTTTATTCTGGTTGCTTGGACAAGGTAAAAATTTCAGTATAAAAAGACCATAAACTAAGTCATCTATACTATGCACAAATCAATACTGTAGCCAATTACAAAAACAATTTATCTTAAAGACATGATTATAGTGTTGAAAACTTGTTTACCTACCC
>NW_004524741.1:3132270-3170717 GCF_000260255.1 Octodon degus
TATTTATTTCTATTTCTTGTATTTTTCTTAGGGAAGGGTCTATAGGGTGTTCAGAGTCTCACTACTGATTGGACTCGTAGTGATCCGCCGGTTTAGAGTCTCCCAAGACCTGGGATCACAGGCTCATGTCACCAATCCCAGTCTCAATTGCCATCTCAGCGTGCCCTGGGGGCGGGGCCAGCAAGGCAGGCCCCTGTAACTGCTTGAAGGCACTTTAATCCGCTAAACTGTTTGGCCAGCCCTACAGCGTCATAATTTGTATGACAGAAGAATTCAATACATTTTAGATTAAGAATAAGTAGGGTTACGCGTGGTGGCACTTACATGTAACCCCAGCACATGGGAAACTGAGGCAGGAGGATTGCCATAAATTCAAGGACAGCCTGCAGTACATAGTGATACCCTGCCTCAAAAGAAAAAAAAGTAAAGAAGAGAATCAATAATTTGGTGCAATCCATAAAGCAGATTAATGCATAATGATAAATTGTTGAGACTGCATATTAAAATGAAATATAAAATTAACATTGTAAGTAATCTATTAAACTCTTTCAAATACTTCATGACATAAACTCTTCATAAATATTTCTTCTTGGCTTATCACTAGTTTATCCAGACAAAGTCTGAAGTTTACCATGACAAAAAAACCCATAAATGCAGTCTCAGTAATTGAACCAGATACAATTACTCCTAATACAATAAGAATATAGCATTTAATACACTTTTAAAATGTAAAAAGCTTTTGGCAATGCCACAAAAACATAAATCACTGAATAAAATACAAATTCTAATAGTAATGAAACTATCTATGAACAATAAAAATATTACATTCGATGCATTCAGTACCTAAGATGTAAGCAATGTAATGAAATTACGTCAAAGAAAAAGCTTAGCGTCATGTTCGTCTCTGTTGTATACAATTTATCTTTCTAAAGGGCCATTTCTTGGGCCATAATTTTTCTTTATGCATAAACATTTTTGAGAGTGAGATGAGAGATGGCACAAGTAGATAACTATATTTCACAGAAATAAGTACAATATCTAAGCAAATTTTACATAAATGAGAGCAAAACAAAAATAGAATAGCCTCCCTTTACTCAAAATAAACTAATATTTCATTTAACAAGTCAAATAAAAAAAAATTTCAACTTTCAAAGTATAATGTAATTTAATATCAACTAGCGTTATAAAGAAAATCTAAGGGGTTCTTAATAATGAGCTTCCATTAATTCAACAAGAATTCAACTATTATGTATGGTTATAGCTTAGATATGACACGTCCCGCAAGGGGCTTGGTACACAATATGGCCATATTTAGTGGTGGAGCTTGTGGAAAGTGAATGGATCATGTGGGTCCTCATTCAACAAGAAATTAATGATGGATTTACAAATTAATGGATTTTTCATTTTTAGTAGAAAGAAAGTGAAACAAATTTTCATTAAAAACTAGAACTAGCCTCTGAATTTGTCTTTTTTTCTTTTTCTTTTATTTTTTATTCTTTTTAATAAGAAATAAAATAGGAATGAAACAGTGTCAAAAGAGGTTAGTAGGACTGTTACAATAATTAATATATTGCATATTGTAATCTTCATAGCAGTTATTTAGAGGGCAAGATGCAGACATGATATCTTGTCTACACAATATTAGTACAAACATTTCTTCTCATTAAACTAAAAGAAAGTAACCGTGTATACATCCTATCTTGTATGTACATATATATATATATATTTTTTTTTTTCACAATGAAATGGACCTTTATTTGTATCCCCCTTTTTTGTTTTGTTTTGTCAGAGATGGGTGTTCCATTGCCATTACCGAGGTCTTTAAAGGACCATTTCGTTCTGGATGGCAGTTCACATATTGTAGATACTTCAATTCAGCAAAATAACCCAATATAGTCCAGTAGTTCATAATAGTACTGGGTTATAAGCAGAACTAGTAATTGTCAGAAGTTGTTGACTTGAGCCTTTTACAGCTCAGCATATTTATATGGCATTAATTTTTATACCTCATGGTTATAATTTCTGTTAGATGGTTAAGACTAAGATAAAGCAAGACCTATACAATTAAAAATGCAACTTTTGTATCTGACAGGTCAGTTAAATACCTTCAGTATTTACCCTGATACCATTGTAGATATTTGGTCAGTGTCGGGCATCTGGATGAGTCATGGTCATTGCTTGACCAATTTGCTTTCTGTGAAAGCCTCAGAGAAATTTTTCTCTCTAGGTGACTCTACTTAGGCACACTATACATCGTCAATCACTTTTCTCTGTGGCCCCATAATCTCCTTGAAAAGAAGATTTGGGATGCCATTGAGTTTCAGGATGTCACAGCACAGGTCCTCTTATGTCCTGAGTGTTCACTGACCTTGAAGGGCTAGCACCAAAATATTTACTATCCATGTAGCCCCTCTATTTCTCTAATTTTTGGTCTGTAAACTTCAGTTGTCAAATATCCAGAAGAGAAAATTAATGAGTGTATTATCCTGTGACAGAGACAGGTGTGTTTAACATCACTATCTGTCTGAATATCAAACACCTTAGACATAACATGGAACTCCTATTTTCCAGCAAAATAGCATATTCTAAACTTATAAATAGGATATTCTAAACTTTAAATCACTATAGAATGTGAAAAAACAATTACACATTTTTACACAGAAATTTAGAAATCAAACCATATGAAACATTGTAAGATATGATAGTAATAATTGATATGACATTAGAAGCAGTATGCATTTAGAAGACCAGAATGATAGGTATTCCAAGCATGGTTTTAGTATTAGATGTTGCTGTCCACAGTGTAGTTGCTGAGTTCACAGATATCAACATAGAGAGTTAGTCAGGGTGAGGATCCTACCAATTAACTGCTATTTTAAAAACACTGATAGAGATTCTTAGGACTATTGCCTTAACCATTTTGTGTATATAAATGTTTGGTTTTGCCCTTAACATATTTCCATACTTTCCTCTTTGCTCTCTCTTCATTGTTTAATACTTAAATTCTTGCTTTATTTTTAATTGTATTATACCTTTCAATTTTTATTTTTTTCTTTTGAGTTCTTCCACTAGGAAGACAATATGATATTCACACATGTGGGTCTGGTTTATTTCACTTATGAGTATATCTTCAAGTTGTACCCACTTGTATATGAAGGCTTCGAGTTTACTTTCCTTTATAGGTCAGTAATACTTCATTGTATAAAAACACCACATGTTTTTCATCCATTCCTCAAGTGATAGGCATTTTATTGTTTCCAAGATTTGGCCTTCACAAATTGTACAGCTATATACATAGGCACACATATCTCTATGATATGATGTTTTCAGTTCTTTTGGGAAAATTCCTAGAAGGGGGATAGCTGGATTGAATGGGATTTCCAGCCCTAGTTTTTTGAGGAGTCTCCACACTGATTTCCATAATGGTTGCACCAGTCTACATTCCCACCAGCAGTGGAGAAGGGTTCCTTTTTCCCCACAGCCTCTCCAACATTTGTTGTTGGGTGATTTCTTTATGATAGCCAGTCTTTCTGGGGTGAGATGGTATCTCAGTGTTGTTTTGATTTGCATTTCACGGATGGCTAGTGATGTGGAGCATTTTTTCATATATTTATTTGCTTCTTTCATTTCATCCTCTGAGAAGTGTGTGTTCATCTCGGATGCCCATTTGTGGATTGGATCTTTAAATTTTGGGGCCCTGGTGTTTTTTAGTTCTTTATACATTCTAGATAGCAGACCTTTGTCTCAGTATTTATTAGTCATGATTTTTTTGAAATTTATAGGTTGTCTTTTCATTTTGTTGGTAATTTCTTTTGATGTGCAAAAACTTATCAATGAGAGGAGGTCCCAGCTGTTAATTCTTCCAAATATTTCCTTGCAGCTTGACTTTTGTTCACGAACTGTTTGCCTACCCTTATGTCTTCAAGATTTCCACCTATTTTCTCTTCCAAGAGCTTGAGACTTTCTGTTTTAATGTTTAGTTCTTTAATTCATGTTTGCTTTAATTTAGTGCCTGGTGATAGACCTGGGTCAAGTTTTAGTTTTCCACATGTAGAGAGGCAGTTTTGGCAGCACCATTTAACAAAGAGGTTGTCTTTCTTCCAGTAAGCATGTTTGGCCACTTTGTCAAAGATAACATCACTGAGTGTGTTGTAGTTGCATCTGCATCTTCTAATCTATTCCAGTGGTCCTCAGGTCAATGTTTTTTTTTTATTTTGTTTTGTTTTGTTTTGATTTTTGCCAGTACCATGATGATTTTATCACACTAGCTTTGTAGTATAATTTCTGTCAGGAATTGTAGTGCCTCCTGCCTTACCTTTGTTGCCCAGGATTGCTTTTGCTATTCTAGGTCTTTTCTGGTTCCAAATAAATTTTGGAATTATTTCCATAGGCATGATGATGGTATTTTGATAGGAATTGCATTAAATCTATACAATTTTTGGAGTATGGCCATCTTCACAATGTTGGTTCTTCCGATCCAGGAGCAGGGAATATCCTTCCATCTTTTGAAATTCTCTATAATCTCTTTTTTCAGAGTACTATAATTTTCATTGAATAGATCTTTTACTTCTTTAGTTAGATTAATTCCTACACATTTCATTTTCCATGGTACTGTTGTAAATGGTACTGTTTCTCTACTTTCTCTCTCACTGTGTTTGTTATCTGTGTAGAGGAATGCCACTGACTTTTATTATCTGTATAGAGGAATGCTATTGACTTTTGGGTATTGACTTTGTATCCTGCTATACTGCTGAATTTCTGTATTAAATCTAGTAGCTTCTTGGTGGAGTCTTTTTTATCTTCCAAGTAGGGTATCATGTCATCTGCAAATACTAACAGTTTAGCTTCTTCTGTATCTAATCTTACTCCTTTTATTTCTCTCTCTTGTCTAATGGCTCTAGCTAGTGATTCCAGAACTATGTTGAATAGGAGTGGTGGTAGAGGACATCCTTGTTTTGTGCCTGATCTGAGAATAAAGTACTTCAGTTTTTCACCATTTAGAACTATATTAGTGGCTGGATTGTCATAGATGGCTTTTATGAAATTGAAGTAGAGGCCATCTATTCCAATTTCCTGTAGGACTATGAACATGAATCAGTGTTGGACTTTGTCAAGTCTTTTCTGCATCAGTTGAGATGATTATGTCGTTTTTGGATTTGGCTCTACTGAAATAATGTATTACATTTATAGATTTGCATATGTTGAACTATCCTTGCATCCCTGGGATGAATCGTACCTGGTCATGTTGTATAATCTTCTTGATGATTTGCTGTATTCTATTTGCTAGAATTTTTGAGGATTTTTGTATCTATGTTCATGAGGGAGATTGGTCTGTAGTCTTCTTTTATTTTGCATCATTCTCTGGTTTTGGTTTCAGCATATTACTTGCCTCCAGGAATAACTTTGGGAGGATTGTTTCCTTTTCAATTTCATTGAAGGGTTTGAGGAATATTGGGATTATGTCTTCTGTAAATTTCTCATAGAATTGAGCTGTGAATCCATCAGGACCTGGATTTTTTGTTGTTGTTGTTGTTGTTAGTTTTTTTTATTATGTTTTGAATTGCTTTGGCAGTTATTGGGCTATTCTGAGTTCTTATATCATCTTGATTCACTTTTCGTAATTTGAACTTTTCTAGGAATCTGTCCATTTCTTCTGTGTCTTCAACTCTGTGAAAATAAACATTCTTAAAATAGCTATTGATGATCTGAATTTCCACAGGTTCTTTGGTAATTTCACCCTTTTCATTCCTCATTGCTTGAATTTGACTTTTTTCATTTCTCATTTTGATAAGGTTAGCTAGGGGATTATCAGTTTTATTTAATCTTTTGAAGAACCAGCTTTTGATTTATTAATTCTTTGTATTGTTTTCTTTGTCTTGATTACATTAATTTCTGGTCTAATTTTGATAATTTCCTCCTTTCTTTGGGCTTTATGTTTGCTTTGCTCTTCTTTTTCTAGACATTTGAGGGGCAGCATTAGGGTATTTATTTGTTCCCTTTCTGTTTTCCTAATGTGTGAGTTCACAATTATACATTTGCCACTACGAACTTCTTTCATTGCATCCCATGAATTCCCATAAACTGTGCTTGAATTTTCATTGAATTGTAGATATTGTTTAATTTCATCTGTAACCTGTTGGTTACTGAAGAGGCTGTTGTATAATTACCATGTATTTACGGGCTTTTTGTGATTTCTTTTGTCATTTATTTCCAGTTTCATTATTCTGTGGTGAGATAATATGTATGGGATAATATCTGTTTTCTTGCAAAGAATTAAGCATGACCTATGGAGTAATATGTGTTCTATTTTAGAAAATGTTCCTTGTGCAGCTGAATAGAATGTGTATTCCTATGTGGTTATTTGTTCCAAATTCGGGTTCAGTTCTGCTAATTCTTTGCCTGCTTGACCTAGCTTTTTAAGGTTCTCCTATTAAGATTGTGGTACTGGACATTAAAATTTTCATGTCCATTAAGATTTGTCTTCTATAGTTCATGCTTCCCTGCTTGGTATGTACATATTTATGACTTTTACCTCTTCCTCTTGAATTTTTCCCCAAACCAGTATGTAGTGGCCATCATTACATCATTTGATAATTCTTGGTTTGAAGTTCAGAATATCTGTGAACAGGATTCCTACCCCTTCCTTTTTCTGAAGTGCTGGTATTTTTTTTCCATCCTTTGACTTCCAGCCTATGAATTTCTTTATGAGTTAAGTGTGTTTCCTGTATACAGCATATTGTTGGGTTTTGCTTCCTAATCCACTCTGCCAGTGTATTTCTTTTAATTGGTGAATTGAGTCCATTTACATTGATGGCTATGATTAAAATAAATTGCCTTATTATTGACATAAAGTCAATTAGTTCCTCTAAATTATTTCTAGTCACTTCCTCTTTTGTACTCGAAGTCTTCCAGGCAGACTAGTACAATCCAGTTACCTATTGTCTCCTCACTCAATCAAGAGAGAAAAAGAGAAGATGCTATCATAGATCTGGATCTAGCAATGTGTCTCAGTTTAATGGGTCTAGATCCACTAAGTTACTTACCTGCTATTGTGTATCTCTTTTTCTCCTGTGTTTAATTGTTTTCCCATTATGGTGGGTTCTTTCCATTCATATTCATAGAGTTGTAGTCATTTTGGTTCCTCTTTAGAACATCTCTTATTAGTCTGTATAGGGCTGACTTTATCATCACGAAATTCTTTAGTTGTTCTTTTTCATGGAAATATTTCACTTCTCCATCAAACTTGAAATGGAGTTCTGCAAGGTATAGCAGTCTGGGCTGGAATTTGTTTTCTTGGAGGACCTAAAGTACTTTGCTCCATACTCTTCTTGAGTTGATGTTTTGTATAGAGAAATCTGCCATTATTCTGATGGGTTTTCCTTTAAATGTGATCTGTTCCTATTCTCTAGTGGCTTTCAGTATATTGTTCTTGAGCTATATTTCTGGGATCTTGACTATTAAATGTCTGGGTGTGTTTTTAATTGTGTTGATGTTATTTGGAGCTCTATATGCTTCAATTACCTGAATGTCACTTTGTTTCCCCATATTTGGGAAGTTTTCAGCTATTACTTCTGCCCATATGGTTTTTACATCATTTTTATTGACTCATTTTTCATTGATGCCTATTAATCTTACACTGTTGGTCTTTGATTCATCTTGCTGATGCTGAATTATTTTTTCCTGCATCCAATTGTTTTTAAGAGATCTTTTCTTACCTTTTCACTAACTGTAACAGTCCTCAAGGTTTGAAAGTCTATCTTCACTTTCATTCAAACAGTTTGCCAGCTTGTGATTGAGGTTTTAATTTCCTGTATATCTCTTTGAATTTGCTTCATGCATTCTATCTCTTTCTATATAGCTAGTTCAAGTATTCCATCATTTTGCTATTCTCCTCTATTTTTTGTCACTGTCTTCTTTAGAACCACTTAGTATTTATTCATTATAGTTATCATTTTGTTTTTTACCTGGGAGATTATTTCTGATCTGATTTCCTCTAATCCTTTCTGAAGTTCCTTCATTAGTTCAGATGTGATTTTTTCAGAAGTGTATGATTTCCAATTTCTTCTATGCTTGTGTCTCCTGCACTTAATTTGGTTTGGCTCAGGGCCTAACAATACATTTTGCTCCTTCTCTTTGTCATTTTATATAGCACTGTCTTCTGGCCTTTGGTGTAGAGCTTTGGTGCAGTTATTACTTTAGTACCTACTGATATTGTTACCCTAGAGAGATTATGTGGGTTGGGCTAATACAGTTTTGTGTTTACAGAGTACAACTAGCAACACTAATAATGGGTAGTGAGATTTAGCAGTTGACAAACTTTTGTAACCAATGGGTTTGTGTTTTAGACCCTAAGAGCCAGCATCATGACCGTATAGCTAAGAAGATATAAAATTGGGAATTTCTATTTAAATTAGTTCTCCTGACATCTGTCTGATCACCTCCCCTTGATGTACCCAGAGACTTCCAGGCACACTTTCACTCCAGTTACCTGTTACCCCTTCTCTGGATCAAGAGAGAGAGAGAGAGAGAGAGAGAGAGAGAGAGAGAGAGAGAGAGAGTGCTCTCATAGGTCTAGGTTTATCAGTGTGTCTCAGCTTACCAGGTTGGGATCTAACAAGTTTGAACTTGTTCAGCTGGGCCTGGGTTGTGTCTGGCTGCTGTGCTTGGTTTCTTCCTGCTTTAGCCAGGGGGAGTGAACCTGGTGTGCCCCACTGGCAAGCTGTTCTGCTCCTGGATTAGCTGGCTGGATCTTTTTCCTAGATTCTCTGCTAGGAGTTCCACTGCAGGGTTCCACACCAGGCTTAACTGCTGGCTGGAGCCAGAAGTTCTGAAAGACATGGAACTTGGCCACTGGTTGGAGTCTTTGGCTAGGGGTCAGGAATCCATAGACGGGAAGTTCCAGTGGGGCTCTATGCCTCAACCTCTACATTTGAAAGCAACTAATTGAAAGAAACACACAGGAGTTAAGAAAGATCTTGAGGCCTAGAGAAATTACTGTCTCAAAGAATGGCAGAGTAGTAAGCAGCAATAATAAAGAACGATCCTCTCTGAAAGAGAGAAAGAGGGGCTAGGGAGATAGCTCAGCCATCTAAGCTTCTGCCTAGCAAGTGCAAGGACCTGGGGTCTGTCCCCAATACCACAGGATATACCAGCCCTGTGCTGTGGTGAGTACTGAAACCAGACATGGTGGCCCACCCCTGTATTCCCAGCACTTTAGAGGCTGAGATAGGAGGATCTCTATTATTCTGAACTATGTATCAAGACTTTGTACCAAATAAATAAATAAATAAATAAAATAATTTTTAAATGTAAAGAATAATAATTTTCTTGTTCATTTTAAATTTTGTTACATAACAAAAATCTAGTACATATGGTTAAATATAGCAAATCAATGGATAGCTCAGCTTGTCATTTTCTAGGCTATGTGTGATGGTATTGTCATAGCTGATGTCATTATAGTGAAAAGTAACAAAATGTTCTAAATAGCTGTTCTCCCTAGTATTCCAAGACTGAGCCTGACTAGGGGTCACAGAAAATACTGTGGCACAGTGCCAAAGAACCAGGGCCTGGGCCAAACTGACCGCAACTTCTCATCCACACCAAACTGACTAAGTAGGATCTTGCAACAGACTCAAACCCCAAAACTGGCTATACCTGGAAGATACCTTGGAAAAGTAATACTTTCCTAATGGTTCTAAATATTAGCAATAAATCAACCCTTCACAGGCAATTTTGAAGCATCACCAAAGGAATTAAATAAAAACGAAGAAAAGACACAAGATACAACTGTAGACATCCAGTTCACCAAAGGCAAATCGAGGGGCAATGACATGAGACAGTCTGAAAGCCACCCATCTGGCCTCTTTGAAGTGATAATGACAAGCAAGTGAATGAGGGTCTAATAAAAAAATCAAATCAGAAATAATTTCTCACATAATGGCAGAGATTGTGTCCACAATAAAAATAACACTTGATGAACCTAGACAGATTCAACAAGAACAAAAGAATATCAAGGAGCTTAAGAATGTTATGGAATCCATGAGTGCTCAGCATAAGAAAGAAAAGGAACCCATAAGGCAGATTCAACAGGTATCCAGGAGTATAAAAATTTCATTGAATATATCTGCAGCAGATTAAGCCAATGTCAGGACAAGATCTCAGATACTTAAAACTAGTTTGTGGCTAGAGACAACGAAAAGAAAGATTTCTTAAAATTTATAAAGGACAATGAGAAATTTATCCAGAAGCTAATAGATGAGGTAAGAAAAGAATAATTAAAGATTGATTGGAATCAATGAAGAAACAAGAGTTAGCACAAAGGATGCATTAAAAAAAAAAAAAAAAACATACTCAAAGACTTCATGGGAGAAAATTTCCCTGGTAGAGAAAAAGAATGGATCTACAGATAAATGAGCCATATAGAAATTGAATTAGCCATAATCAAAAGTAAATCTATAGCCAGAGGCATCATTGTCAAAATTCCAAAGATTCAACACAAGATCACTGTTAAAGCTGTTAAGTAAAAAAAAAAAATTAAAAAAAAATCACCAGAATCAGAGCTGACTTCTCAGCGTAAACCCTCATGTCAAGGAAAGCATTGAGTGCAGTACTTCAAGTTCTAAAAGACAACAACCTTCAGTTCAGATTGATGTACCTCACAAAACTATCTCTTAAAACTGATGGAAAAATAAGAAACTTCCATGGCAAAGAACATCTGAAGAAATTTATGACCACCAAAGCAGCACTCCAAAATGTTTTGAAGGACATGCTAGAAAGAGATAAAAAGAACTACCACTCCATGAACCAAACTGAAACAATACATCAGGAAAGGCAAATAATTAAGCAGAAGGAAGGGAAAAATAGGGGGAGCCAACAATAAAAAAATAGCATGAAAATTACACATCAATACATAGCAGTTATAACCATCAATACATAGCAGTTATAACCATTAATATTAATGGTATAAATTTTGCAATCAAAAGACATAGACTGGCAGAAGGGATCAAGAAGCAAGATATAAGATGCTTTATACAAAAAACACATTTAATTCAAAAAGTAATTCACAGATTGAAAGTAAAAAGTTGGAAAAACAATATTCTATGTTACAGAATGCCAGCACAAAGCAGAGGTACCTGTTCTGTTTGCAGACAAAGTGAATTTCAAGCCAAGAATGATTAAGAGAGGGAAAGAAGGTCCCATCCTTGTAAAGGGAACAAACTAAGAAGAGATAACAATGATAAATGTATATGCAACAGATATTGCTACAATGAACTACATGAAACAAATATTTGCAAGCATGAAAAATCAAATAATCACTAGCACAATTGTATTGGATGATTTCAATACCTCACTGAATCAAAAAGATATATCAAATAGGCAAAAAATTCAAACATGAAATATTAGAACTGAGCAAAATTTTTGACCACATGGCTTCCGTAGATTTCTATAGAGTGTTCCAGCCCAAAAATATACATTTATCACAGTTATAATGGACATTCTTTAAAATAGACTACATACTAGCTGAATACCTGTTCCATGTTATACCTAAGATGTTTGATATTCAGACAGATAGTGAGGTTAAGCTCCACTCCCTATGTTATAGGGTAACAATATCATTAAGCTTCTCTTCTTGAGAGTTAACAACCTAAGTTTGCAGGACAAAAATTAGAGAAAAAGAAGGGCCACAAGGACAGTCAAGATTTTGGCCCTAGCCTTTCAAGGTCAGTGAAGACTCAGGACATATGAGAACTTGTACTGTAGCATAATGTAACTCAGTTTGTCTCAAATTTTCTGATCAAGGAGATTATAGGACCAAAGAGGAAAGTGATTGATGATGTCGAGTGTGCCTAAGGAGAGTCACATGGAGAGAAAACATTCTCTCAGGCTTTCACAAAGAGCAAATTGGTCAAGCCATGACTGTGACTCATCCACATGGCTGACACTGACAAAGGATCTGCAAACTGAAGTACAGGGTTACAGGATAAATCCTGAGGGGACTTGACTGACCTTATCAGATACAAAAAATACATTTCTTGTTACATAGGTCTTGCTTTATCTTGGTCTTAACAATCCAGCAGAAAAATATAAAAACGAATATAAAAAGTAAAGCCATATTAATATTCTGAGCTGTGAAAGGCTCAAGTCAACAACTTCTGACATTGCCAGTGTTATGGAAATCCCACTACTATTATGGACTACTGGACTATATTGAGATATTTTGCTGAATTCACATACTTACAATATTTAAATGACAATGGAATGCCCTTCTTTTACAAAACTAAACAAAAAGAGGGATACAAATGAATGACTATTTTGTATCTGTATATACAAAATAGTTAGGATAGATATACAGCTGCTGCATTTTCTTAATTCAATGAGTAGAGAGATTTGTTCTAATAGTGTTTGTGGAAAGGTAGTTATGTCTGCGTCTTTTACAATGAATAACCACTAAGACAACAATATGCAATGTATTAATTATTGCAACTATCTTACTAATCAGTTTTGAAACTGTCTCATTGCTATATGTTTCTCAACAAAATTATTTTTAAAATAAATAAATAAATAAGAATTTTGCAATTAGCTCATGAATATTGTCAGATCATTGTGCAATGAAATTGGAATCATACAAGAGAAATCATAAGAACTTCATAAACACATGAAAGTTAAATAGCACTCTCCTGAACAACCAATTGGTCACAGATAAAATTAAAGAAAAAATTAGACAGTTCCTATATTCAAATGAAAACAACAATAAGACATACAATAACTTATGGAAAACATTGGGAGTAGTACTAACAAGGAAATTTATAGCAGTGAATACCCATATTACAAAAACAGAGCAAGTATAAATAACTTAATGGTGTACCTCAAACTTTCATAAAAAGAGTAGGCTCATATGAGGGTGAAAATTATAAAGATCAAATCAGTAATTTAAACTTTGGAGACTAAAACAATGATAGAATAAATGAATCAAACTGTTAATTTCCTTACAAGATTAAAAAAAACCTATCCAACACTATAAAAAAGAAGTAAAAAAAGTACTTAAATCCAAATAATTAAAAATGAAATGTGTGAAATCAAAATAGTGCAGAAATCTCAATCATCTACATCTACATTGAGAACTTGTATTCTAGGAAAATGGAAAATTCAGAATAAATGAACAGATTCCTAGACACATAAGAATTTTCAATGCTGAATCAAGATAACAAAAATCTTAAGTAAACCAGTATCAAATGAAATCAAAGATGTAACAAAAATCTACCAACTAAGAAAAGTTCAGGCCCTGATGGATTCACTGCTGAGTTCAACCTGAAATTTACAGAAGATCTAATACTACTACTTCTCAAACTGTTTAATTAAATCGAAAGGGAAGCAATACTCACTTACTTACACCTGGAAACAAGAACTACCTGATACAAAAACTGGAGGAGTACCCAACTAAAAAATAGGCTAATCTCCCTAATGAACATAGATGTAACAATCCTCAGATACCTACAAACATAATGCAGAAGAATTAAGAAAATTATACAACATGACCAAGTGGGATTCAATGTAAGGATGCAAGGGTGGTTTGACATATGCAAATCAATAAAGGTAATATACCATATTAGGAGAGCCAAGGACAGAAATAATATGATCACCTCAATAGACACAGAAAAACTTCTGACAAAGTATAGCACCCATTCTGGATAAAAAAGCCTACATTAAATTGGAATTGGAAAAAGATGCTCTTTTTCCCAACCTGCTAAAAGCCATCTATAGCAAACCAAAAGTCAGCATCATATTAAATGGACAAAAACTAAAAGGTTTCACTCTAAAATCAGGTTCAAAACAAGGATATCCACTATCTCCACTCTTATTAAACATAGCCCTGGAAAATTTAGTCAGAGTAATTGGATAAGAGAGAGAGATAAAAGGAATAATGATTGAAAAAGTGGAAGTTAAATTATCATTATTTACAGATGATATGATACCCTACATAAAAGAACCCTAAAACTCCACTAAATTTACTGGTTGCTGAATTTAACAAACAAATTCAATATCATAGATACATACAAATTCAGCACTGACAAATCAGTGGCCTTCCTGTGTATGAATAAAAAACTCACTAAGAATGAAATTAGAGAAACAACACCTTTAACAATAGCATCCAAAAAAATGAATTACCTAGGAATCAATCTATGAAGGATATAAAAGATATATATACTAAAAACTGCAGTACTCTGAGAAAAAATTTGAAGTATTTATTAGAAAATGGAAAGATATCCCTTGTTTTTGTGTAGGAAGAACCAATATAGTTAAAAATGGCCATACTTCCAAATCTGCTATACAAATTTAATGCAATTCAGATAAAAACTCCAATATCATATCTCACATGTGTAAAGAAAACAATGCTGAAATTCATTTGGTACAGGGAGACCTAGAACAGCAAATGCAGTTTTGGGCAACAAAGGCAGACATAAGGCATCACAGTTCCTCTCAAATTTATACAATAAAGCTAAGATGATAAAACAACATGGTACTGGCACAAAGACAGGTCTGAAGATCAGTGGAACAGATTAGAAGATGCAGAAAAACACCAGACCTTCTCTGCCACCTTAGTTTTGACAAAGATGCCAAACACATTAATTGGAAGAAAGATAGCCTCTTTAATAAATGGTGCTGGAAAAACTGGCTCAAAACACGCCAAAGAGCAAAACTGGAACCATATCTTTCACGTTGCACTCTACTTAATTCAAACTAGGTCAAAGATTGAAATATTGAAACATAAACATCAAATCTGCTTCAAGGTAAAACTCTTGAAAATATTGGTGTAGGCAAAGACTTTACAAATAAAACACTAGTCACACAAGAACTGACACGAAGAATCAACAACTGAGATATTGTCTTAGAGACAAGATTTGTACAGCAAGAGAAACCACAGAGTGAAAAGATAATCCACAATGCAGGATAAATGGTTTGCCATCTGTTGTTCAGACAAAGGATTACTATCAAGAACATATAAAGAATTCAGAAATATCAGTCCTTTCAAATTTAAAGATGCAATCTAAAATGGGCATCAGAGATTAATACACATTTCTCACATTAAGAAATATAAACAGCAAATAAATATATGAACAATGTTCAATCTCACTGGTAATTCAAGTGATGCAAATTAAAACAATTTACACCCAACAGAATGGCTGTCATAAAAAAATCAACCAATAACAAATTCTGGTGGGACTGTGGGGATAAAGGAACCCTTCTCCACTATTGGTGGGAGTGTAGACTGGTGCAACCACTGTGGAAATCAATGTGGCAATTCCTCAAAAATATAGGATAAAAGGTTTCATTGGACTCAGCTATTCCCTTTGACATCCTGCGAGGCTGCCTCCCTGCCTACACAGAGCCCTGAACTTGCTGGGGTTGGTGGGTGCGGCCCCTAGACATCACGCAGGCACATTTGAAGCTTGATTCTGCTTACCTTTTGCCAGAAATTCCATGCTGGTCATCTTGATCCAGATCCAGCTCCAGAGGCGTGCTGTGCTCTCCTGCCCACCACAGCCAACCTTGTTATGGGGAGTGGGCTGTGGGGACCCCAGCAGTCTTGTTCCAGCTTGGTGGGAAGGCTTCTCATTAGTGTCCTTCAGGGAGAACCTAGTGCTGTCTCAGAAGCGTTAGCTATAATCTTAGGTTTTAAAAATGAAGATTAAAAGGGCTGGGAATGTAGTTCAATAGCTTAAGTGCCTGTCTGGCAAGCACAAGGTCCTGAATTTGATTCCTAGTACCAAAAGAAAAAACAAAAAATAATTAAAATTAAAATAGCCAGGTGTGGTGGCACATCCCTGTATTCTCAGCACTTGGGAGGCTGAGGCAGGAGGATTTCTGTGAGCTCAAGGTGCACCTGGGCTCATAGTGAGAACAAAGTCAGTCTGAACTACATAGAGGACCTTGTCTCAACATAACAAAAAGTGAAGAGTCCCTCCCCCAAAAAAAGAATTTAAAATATTATTTGACAGTGATAATGTGCTGCTATAAACCCATGTTTATAGCAGCACAATTTGTAAAAAATAAATCTTGTAAACAACCCAAAAGCCCATCAATTGGTGAATGGATAAAAAGATATCACTATTTTTATACCATGAAGTATTACTCAGCCATAGAGAAGTATAAACTTGAGGCAAGTGAATAGACCTTTAAACCATACTCTTGGTTTAAAGGTAAAATAAATTGGACAAATGTGTTAACTATTGCATTTTCTCTGGTGTGAGAAACTGAAAAAGTAAATAGTATTGAAAATGTACAGTAGAATGGCTGGGAAAATAGCTCAGTAGTCTAAGTGCCTGCCTAGAAAGCACAAGGACCTGAGTTCAAACCCTGGTAACACATGGCATGTCAGCTCTGGAATCCCGAGCACACTGCGCCAGACCAGAAACCAGTGTAGTTGCACACACCTGTAATCCCAGTGTTAGGCAGTTTGACATAGGAGGACCACTGCATGGCTGAACTGTGTAGCAAGACCCTGTAATAAATAAGTAAATGAATAAATAAAATTGAAAAATGTGCAGTAGATAATGAAAATTGGAAGAACCTGTGTGTGTCACTCTGTCTCTCTGTCTCTCTCTCTCTCTCTCTCTCTTTCTCTCTTCTCTTCCCTTTTCTTCTCCCTGTCTCTCTGCCTCTGTCTCTGTCTCTCTCTCTCTTTCTGTCCCTCTCTCTCTATCTCCCTCTTTCTGTCTCTCTCCTCTCTTTCTCTCTTCCCTCTTTGATTCTAGGGTGTCGTGCTGTCAAGAGATGAGCAGCTTTGTCCTACCACAAACCAGAGCCAAGTGACTGTGAAGTGTAACTAGCTCAAAATAAATCTTGCTTTCAATTTTCTCCAATATTTTGTCAACAACAGAAAGCTGATAGACATACCTATGTGTATATGAAGTTTCTTTCTTTTTTCTATGAAGTTATTACATTGAATATTGTTATCTTCTTATTTGTTATTCATAGTACAAGATGCAGACATGATATTCTGTCCAAATACTATCAGTACAAATCATTCTCATAGAATTAAGAGAAAGTAGCTGTATATCTATCCTATCTATTTTATAAATACAGATAAAAATGGTCCTTCCTTTGTATCCCCTTTTTTGTTTAGTTTTGTTAGAGATGAGTATTCTATTTGGAAAAATAATCCAATATAGTCCAATAGTCCATAATAATAGTGGGTTTTCTGTAGGACTGGCAATGTCAGAGTTGTTGACTTGAGCCTTTCACAGCTCAGAATATTAATATGGCTTTACTTTTTATACCTTGTTTGTATACTTTTCTGCTGGATTGTTAAGATCAAGATAAAACAAGACCTGTATAACAAGAAGTGTATCTTTTATATCTGATAAGGTCAGTCAAGTCCCCTCAGGATTTATCCTGTAATCCTGTACTTCAGTTTGCAGATCCTTAGTCAGTGTCAGCCATGTGGATGAGTCACAACCAGTGCTTGACCAATTTGCTCTCTGTGAAATCCTGAGGGAATGTTTTCTCTCCATGTGACTCTCCTTAGGCACACTTGACATCATTGATCGTGTTGCTCTATGACCCCATAGTCTCCTTAATCAAAAAATTTGGGACACCACTGAGTTACATGATGTTACAGTACAGGTTCTCAAATGTCCTGAGTCTTCACTGACCTTGAAAAGCTAGGACCAAAATGTTGGCTGTCCTTGCAGCCCTTCTTTTTCTCTATTTTCTGTTCTGTAAACTGAAGTTGTTAACCTGCCAGAAGAGAACCTTATTATTACTCTACAACATATGCAGTTGGGTTTAACCTCACTGTCTGAATATCAAACATCTTAGACATAACATGGAACAGGTATTTTCCTTCTAATATTGGTATGTTAAACTTTAAGTCTCTACAGAATATGGAGAAAAAAATTAAAAAACAAAAAATATTTTTAAAATATGAATGAACAATTACATATTTTTACCCAGAAATTTAGAAATCTAACCATAAACAGCATTGTAGCAGGACAGTCCTGTTTCATGGAAGGATTTTCAGACTAAGTCATCCATTGGATTTTAGGCATCCCTACTACTTACAGTTACCTACATTTACAGTCATTCTGATTGGCAATGAAGTATGAATCATTATATAGTAAGTATGATAGAACAGATAAGTTAAAATAATAATATGTAGTTTACCAGTTTAATAATAGTTATTATAAGTAGTAAATAACTAAGATAAACAAGAATAATACAAAATAAATTTTTGTTCTTCCTAAGTGATTTATAAAGGCCTTGCTTGTCTTACCACTCTCTACATACTCTGAGAAACTACACAAATTTAGTCCATATTAATATTTATGGATGTGTTTTGTTTGTACAATTTACATCCTCAAATGCTAATTATCTTTTCTATAGTGGACTATATTTGGAAGTAGATCACAACTTTAAGCAGATCAGTAACTTATTCCTGCTCTCATGTTGTTCATAGCTTAATGGAGGAGGCAAAAAAAAGTATGATATGAAAGAATAAACAAATAAATAGGGGCCAGAGAGATGGCTCAGTGGAATAAGCATTTCCCTGGAAAGCACAAGGGACTGAGTTCAATCCCCAGTTCTGCAAATAAATAAATAAATAAATAAATAAGCAAATAAAGGTATGATACAAAAATGCAATGCATCCTTAATTTTTAAGAGAAGTATTACATAAGAGAAAATGACATTAGTCCCCTCAAAATGCTCAGCCTTAGTTTGAACACATCTATCCCTAATTCTTGCCACTTAATAGAGCAATTCTGTAACTCTTCCTTCGGAAATGTCATCACTTGCCCTATTCTGACTGTGTCAGGGCCCTGACACTATCCCAAATGTTTAACTTTCATGGTTGTTTTCACTTGAACAAGCAACCAAAATTTGCACAGTACCAGGCCCAGTGAACACGGTGGATGAAGATGCCCTTGAATGATTTTTATAGGTCTGTCTTTGCATGGTACAGTATGCCACTGTAACATTCACCATATTTTTATCATATCCCACAGGACACTCATGGAAGGGGACTTCTAGAAATACTTTCAAAAGTGGAAAGAATGATGGGATAAATGTGTTTGAAATGTGGGAGGAGTTTTTTGAGAGAAATTGGTGGCAAAGTGTCTGTTGCAATAGTCCTTTTTATAAACACATGACATGATTCAATATATGTTCCAACAGTGGCACCATCAAATACATGGCCTTTGGAAAAGAAGTGTACATGTCTTGTTCCTGAAATAGCAAAACTGTCTGAGTTTATTTGTACTGAACAGAGAAATCAAAGAAGAGCATACAAGAAAATGAGGTCGGAGAGTGTGGGAGAGCTTACTGCTACCCTGTGCTGGCAGGACCTTCTGGTCCCAACCCAGGTGCAGTATGGGTGAGACCCTCTTTCACCACCATGGGACCCCCCCCAATACTACGCAGCACCCCCTACCACACCTGCCCAGTGAAAATTTCTGCCGTGTTCTGGGGATGCCTAGATCCAGTCCTAGCCCAGGCCTGGTGTGTGGGAGAGCTGCCTATTCCACCTTGTCCCCTCCAGACTCAGCTCAGGTCTGGCATACAGGCATGAGGTGAAACCCTGCAGCTGCAATCCCTGGACAGAGAATAGGGGACAGAGCCAGCCAGCTAGTCCAGGAGCAGAACATCTTGCCAGAGGGGCACAACAGGTTCAATCCCAAGGGCAACAGCAGGAAGGAACTGCAGAGTAGCCCGACCCAAGCCAGGCTCAGCTGGATAAATCCAAACTTTGTAGATCTATACCTGAGCTTCAGTAGGAGCTAAGGTTATAACTGCACCAAAGGTCAGAAGATATTGCTAAACAAAATGCCAACAAGAAAGAGAAAATGCAATCTCAGAACCCAAGCCCACCCATAACAAGTGCAGAGGACACTAACACAGAACAAATTGGGAATCACACTGCTGAAATCAATGAATCAATGGCTTCTGAAATAAAGAAACACCTGCAGAAAGGTATGGAGGAACTCAGATTAGAAATGAAAAAAAAAAAATCCCTGAATCAATAACATCTGCAGTAAAGAATCAAATGCAGAAACATATGGAGGAAACCCAATGCCCACCCACAACAAGTGCAGAGGACACTAGCTCAGCTCAAATGTATGAATCAATAATGTCGATAATAAATAAGCAATAGCACAAAGTCATAGAGAAACTCAGAGCGGAATTCTTTTCTACTAGCTCAACTCAAATGTATGAATTATTAGCCACGATAGTAAATAAGCAACAGCAGAAAGTTATAGAGGAACTCAGAGCAGAATTTTCTGAAATAAGAAAAGAATTCTCAAAATTCATAGCATCTGAAGTAAAGAACCAACTACAGAAACATAGGGAGGAAACTCAAGCTGAAAAAAACATTGCAGTAAAAGAATTAATAACTGCTTCTAAAGAAGACATTGATAAAAAAAATAGAAGAAATTAGACAAATGACAGATTCCTTGAATGAGCAATACAGGAAAGAAATAGATCACATAAAGCAGAGTCAAAGAGATATAGAGCAATTTAAAATATCAATCACAAGCTTGTAAAACCATTTCAGTGAAAGTGAACACAGAGCTTCAGATCTTGAAGAGGCTGGAGCAGCCAGTGAAAAGGTAAGAAAGGATCTCTTAAAAACAACTACAATGCAAGAAAAAAATAATCCATCACCTGTAAGATGATGCAAAGATGAACAATGTGAGACTAATAGGCATCAATGAGAAAGAAGGAGTCAATACAATTGACATTAAAAAAAAAAAATATGGGCAGAAGTAATGGCAGAAAACTTCCCAAATATGAGGAAACAATCTGACATTCAGGTAACTGAAGCATACAGAACACCAAGGAACCTCAACCCAATTAAAAACACACCGAGTCATATAATAGTCAAGATCCCAGAATTTCAGCATAAGAATAATCTACTGAAAGACGCTAGAGAAAAGAAGCAGATCACATTCAAAGGAAAACCCATCAGAAATACGGCCGACTTCTCTTCACAAACCATGAAGGCAAGAAGAGCATGGAGCAGACTACTTCAACTCCTCTATGAAAACAAATTCCAGCCCAGACTACTATACCCTGCAAAATTCTCTTTCAAGTTTGATGGAGAAGTGAAATACTTTCATGACAAAGAACAACTAAGGAATTTCAAGATGAAAAAGCCAACCCTAAACAGGCTACTGAAAGATGTTCTAGAGAGGGAAGAAAATGATCAGAACTCCACAAATGAGATCAAAAGCAACCAACTAAATAGGGCAATCAATTAAACACAGGACAAAAAGGAGTAAATGACAGCATATAAATAACATGTCAATCATAAGTCAATATTTCTCAATTCTAACCATCAATGTAAATGGACTCAATTCACCAATTAAGAGAAATAGACTGCCACACTGGATTAGGAAACAAAATCTAACAACATGCTGTATACAAAAAACACATTTAACTCATAAAGACATTCATAGGCTGAAAGTCAAAGGATGGAACACAATATTACATGCGCCAGAACCTCAGAAAAAACCAGGGGCAGCAATCCCTTTCTTAGACAGTCTCAACTTCAAACCAACAATGATCAAGCAAAGGGACCGGTAGATGGCTCAGTGGAATAAACATTTCCCTGGCAAGCGCAAAGGCCTGACTTCAATCGCTGGTTCTGGAAAAAAAAAAAATCAAGTGAAATAAAGAAGGCCACTATATACTGGTTAGGGGAAAAATTCAAGAGGAAGAGGTAACACTCATAAATATGTATGCATCAAACACGGGAGCAACCAACTATATAAAGCAAATTTAATGGACATGAAAAATCTAATATCCAATACCACAATCTTAACAGGAGACCATAACACCCCCTTATCCCCAAAAGATAGGTCAACCAGACAAAAACTTAGCAAACAAATAAGAGAACTGAACCAGTGCTTGAAACAAATGGACTTGGTGGACATATACAGAGTGTACCACCCAAACACAGCTGAATACACTAGTTTATCAACTTTACATGGGTCATTTTCTAAAATAGACCACATACTGGTTCATGTATGAAAGAAAACAGAAATTATCCCATGCATGTTATCTGACCACAGTGCAGTGAAACTGGAAATAAATGACAAAAGAAACCAGAAAAAAATCCCTGAATACATGGAAATTAAATGACACCCTACTAACAACCAATGGGTCACAAATGAAATTAAACCAGAAATTCAATATCTACAATTCTGTGAAAATTCAAGCACAACTTATGAGAATTTATGGGATACAACGAAAGCAGTTCTCACAGGGAACTTGGTAGCTGTGAACTGACACATTAGGAAAACAGAACGGGAACAAATAAATACTCTAATGCTGCACCTTCAACAACTAGAAAAGGAAGAGCAAACCAAACCCAGAGCCAAAAGATGAGAAGAAATGATAAAGAATAGAGCAGAAATTAATTCAATTAAGATGAAGAAAACAATTCAAAGAATTAGCAAGGAATATAGCCGGTTCTTTGAAAGATTAAATGAAATTCATAAGCCCCTAGCTAACCTCATCAAAAAGAGGAAAGAAAAAATTCAAATACAAGCAATAAGGAATGAAAAGGGTGTAATTACCACAGACCCAGTGGTAATTTAGATTATGAATAGCTACTTAGAGAATCATTACTCAACAGAATAGAAGACACAGAAGGAATGGACAGATTCCTAGAAAGGAATAAATTACAACAACTGAATCGACAAGATATAGCCACTCTCAATAGCCTAATAACAGTCAATGAAATACTAGATGTAATAAAAAAATTTACCAACAAAAAAAGACCAGATCCGGATGGGTTCACAACTGAACTCTACAAGAAATTTACAGAAGATGTAGTCACTATACTCCTCAAACTCTTCCATGAAATTGAAAACGAAGCAATCCTCCCAAAATCATTCCTGGAGGTAAGTATTGTACTGATATCAAAACCAGGGAAAGACGCAACTAAGAAAGAGAATATAGGACAAACTCCCTCATGAACATAGATGTCAAAATCCACAATAAAATCCTAGCAAATGGAATACAGCAAATCATCAAGAAGATCATACACCATGACCAGGTAAGATTCATCCCAGGGATGCAAAGATGGTTCTATATTCGAAAACCTATAAATGTAATACACTATATCAATAGAGCAAAAACTAAAAGCCACATAATCATCTCCATTGATGCAGAAAAGGCTTTTGACAATGTCCAACACTCATTCATGTTCAAAGTTCTACAGAAAATTGGAATAGATGGCCTCTACTTCAATCTGGTAAAAGCCATTTTTGAAAAACCCTACAGCCAACATAATCCTCATGGGGAAAAACTGAAATCTTTTACTCTTAGATCAGGTAAAAGACAAGGATGTCCTCTATCACCACTCCTTTTGAATATAGTTCTGGAATCCTTAGCTACATCCATTAGAAAAGAGAAAGAAAGAAAAGGAATAAGAATAGGTAAAGAAGAAGTTAAATTATCGTTATTTGCACATGACATGATTCTTTACTTAGAAGACCTGAAAAACTCCACCAAGAAGCTACCTGAATTAATACAGCAGTTCAGTAGCATAGCAGGTTATATAGTCAATACCCAACAGTCAATAGCATTCCTCTACACAGATAACAAACACACTGAGAGAGAAATTATAGAAACAATACCTTTTACAATAGCACCAAGGAAAATGAAATACCTTGGAATTCATCTAACTAAAGAAGTTAAAGAACTTTTCAAGGCAAATTACACCACTCTTAAAAAAGAGATTGTAGAGGATTTCAGAAAATGGAAAGATATTCCATGCTCCTGGATAGCAAGAACCAATATTGTGAAGATGGCCATACTCCCAAAATTGCTGTACAGATTTAATGCAATCCCTATCAAACTACCACCAACATACAACACAGAGCTAGAGAAATCATTCCTAAAATGTATTTGGAAGGAGAAAAGACCTGGAATAGCAAAGGCAATACCTGGCAATAAAAACAAGGCAGGAGGCATTGCAATTCCTGACTTGAAATGATCCTGCAAGGCTACTGTGATAAAATCAATGTGATACTGGCAACAAAGTAGACCTGAGGATCAACTGAATAGCTTAGAAGACCCTGAAGCCCCTACAAACACACTCAGCTACCTTATCTTTGACAAAGGGGCCAAACATACTCACTGGAAGAAAGATAGTCTCTTTAACAAATGGGGCTTGAAAAGCTGGCTCTCTACATGCTAAAAACTCAAACTTGACCCAGGTCTATCACCATGGACTAAGCTAAAGTCAAAATGGATTAAAGATCTAAACATTAAAACAGAGACACTAAATCTCCTGGAAGAGAAAGTAAGAGGAACTCTTGAAGACATAGGAGTAGGCAAAGAGTTCAAGAACAAATATCAAATCGCATGGGAAACAGTTGAAAGAATTAACAACTGGGACCTGCTCTTCCTGAGAAGTTTTTTCACGTCAAAAGATATTACCAACAAAGTGAAATGACAACCCACAAATTTGGAAAAAATCATGACAAATAAGTACTCAGACAAAGGTATGCTTTCTAGAATTTATAAAGAATTAAAAACACTAGGGCCCCAAAATTTAAAGACCCAGTCCAGAAATAGGCATCTGAGATGAACACACACTTCTCAGAGGATGAAATGAAAGAAGCGAATAAATACATGAAAAAATGCTCCATATCACTAGCCATCCATGAAATGCAAATTAAAACAACATTGGGATATCATCTCACCCTAGAAAGAATGGCTAACATAAAGAAATCAACCAACTACAAATGTTGGAGAGGTTGTGGGGAAAAAGGAACCCTTCTCCACTGCTGGTGGGAATGTAGACTGGAGCAACCATTATGGAAATCAGTGTGGAGACTCCCTAGAAATGTTGGACTGGAAATCTCATTTAAACCAGCTATTCCTCTACTGGAAATCTTCCTGGAGGATCTGAAAACATCATATCATAGGGATATATGTGTGGCTATGTTTATAGAGCTCAATTTGTGATAGCCAAATCTTGGAAACAACCAAGAAGTCCATCACCTGAGGGATGGATGGCAAAGATGTGGTATTTTTACACAATGGACTATTACTCAGCTATAAAGAATGATAAACTCAAAGTCTTTATATTGAAGTGGATGCAACTTGATGATATATTCATAAGTCAAATAAACCAGACACACATGTGTAAATATCATGTAATTCCCCTAGTATAAGAACTCCAAAGAAGAAATACAAATAGAAAGGTACAATACAAGTAAAAGGAAAGCAATAACTTGAGGACTAACTATTTAAGAGATGGAAAGGAGAAGAGCTAGGACACATGACAGTGACAAGCAATACAGTTATTTGTAGAAGGGCAAGGCAATGATCCTGAGAATATTCAGAAGATTTTTGAATCTTGCAGTTAATTGGAAAGATTCTCACTCTATCTATATATACTGACACCTGTGAACTAAGCAACTGAACTGAAATGACAATTTGTAATAGTAGGTTCATGCTTAGTGTGACTGTCATTCTGATCTTCTGAATAAGGGCTCCTTGTCATAACATGCCAATTGCTGCTGTGCTGTCTATCAGGTAGATGATTGTTCAAAAAGAAGGGGGTGGTGAATGAAGGTAAGAGACAAGAAAAGGAATGTTGTGGGACTGTTCTTCTTCAAGGTTGTATATGGTTAGATTTCTGGACTTATGTGTAAACATAAGAATTATGTAATTCTTTATTCCTATTTTAAAATATATTCTAATTTTTAAATGTATTTTCATCATATTCTGTAGGGACTTAAAGTTCAACATATCAATACTTGATGAAAAATACCTGTTCCATGTTATACCTAAGATGTTTGATATTCAGACAGATAGTGAGGTTAAGCTTAACAGCATAGTTTGTATGGTAATAACAATAAACTTCTCTTCTGGAGGGTCAACAATCTAAGTTTGCAGACCAAAATTAGAGAAAATGGATGGCCACAAGGAAAGCCAACATTTTGGCTCTAGCCTTCCAAGGTCAATTAAGACTCAGGACATATGAGAACTTGTACTGTAACGTCATGTAACTCGGTAGTCCCAAATTTTCTGATCCAGGAGATTATGGGGCCCAAGAAGAAAGTGATTGATGACGTAGAGTGTGCCTAAAGAGAGTCACATGGAGAGAAAACATTCTCTCAGGCTTTCACAGAGAGCACATTGGCCAAGCAATGGCCATGACTCATCCACATGGCTGAACTGACAAAGGTTCTACAGTCTGCGGTACAGGATATCAGGATAAATCCTGAGGGGATTTCATTGACCTTATCAGACCCAAAAGCTGCAACTCTGTTGCATAGGTCTTGCTTTATCTTGGTCTTAACCATCCAGCAGAAAAGTATAAAAACGAAGTATAAGAAGTAAAGCCATGCTTTTATGTTGAGTTGTAGGGAACTCAGGTCAACAATTTCTGACATTGCCAGTGACGCGGAAGACCCAATACTATTATGGCCTATTGGACTCTTTTAGAATATTTTGCTAAGTTAACACACCTATAATATTCAAATAATGGAACTAAACAAAAAAGGGGATGCAGATGAATGTCCATTTTAATCTATGTATTCAAAATGGTTAGGATAGATATATAGTTACATTCTCTTAGTGAATAGAGGGATTTATTTTAATAGTGTTTGTATATAGAATATCATGTCTGCATCTTGTACAGCAGTTAACCACTAGGAAAAATATATGCAATGTGTTAATTATTGAAACTGCCCTACCAAAAAAATAATAACAAAAAACAAGAAATAAAAAAGAAAATGAGGTCACAGAGCCAATAGACTGTAGAACTAGTAAGGACTTTTTCACTGGAGCAAGAACATACACGGGCTTAGAGAATCTCAGATAAATTGCATGCAACTTGTGATATGTTATGCCACTGATAAATAAATAAATAAATAAACTATCTCAGTGCAGCTAGCTTTTAATACTTTCTTTTCTATTAATTATCTTGCAAATAAGCCTTTCCATTTTCAGTACTTAGAATCAAACACAGGGGCTTTATTGTGGACACCATACAACTAAGGTACATGTGGGGCACTTTTTGTTTTCATTTGTTTCTTTTGAGAGAAGCTCTTATTAAGTTACCAGGCTGCTCTTATACTGATGATCCTCTTGCTTTAGTCTAAAGATTAGCTGGTTTTGTCTACAGATTAGCTGGTAGGCATGTGCCACCACCCTTGTTACAATTAATTTTAAGGTACAGCCTCATATTAACTCATTTCCCAAATTTGGTAACTAAAATCTAGAGAAGTTGAATAAATGGAAACATTATATAGTAACTAAAAAGCAGAACTAGAATTTGAAAATAAACCAAGGAAATATATTACACTTATTTAAGAAGTCTCCTATATTTCCAGTCTCCACTGATAAATGTGAGAGAAAATGATTTTAAGATGAAGACCACTATTAGAAAATTTGAGGTGTGATATAGGCAAGATATAGTTATTTTTATGATTATTCAAGTTTTAATGTTTTTACCACATCAGTATGCTTTATTCTATCATTTGTAAATTCAACATTTTCCTTTACAGATTTTGAGTTCCTAAGGGGAAGACACTTTTTTTGTAAGTCTTAAAATATTAACTATAAAATGATTGCAGCTAGATGGGTTTCTAAAGCAATTAGCTGAAACAAAAAAAATGAAAAGCATTAATAAAAGGTTTGGGTCATTCACATCAATTTTACTTCCAGGAAAGAGTAACAAATCTCTTGATAAATCACTTAGAGAAAGATGACAGGAGCTGATAGAACAGGTTTGGAGTCTTCTGTGTAATTCATACCAATTTTGTTATAAAATTAAGTTCAATAATTGGCTTCAGCCTTTTTGGACCTTGAACCCTAATACTTGTTAATTCTCCTCAGATTTTCAAATTATAGACTTCCATAAAAGTTTATAGATTTATGTCTAGCATTTAGGAATTACTCGATAGCTGTTGATTGAATTAATTAAAAAATAAATTATTGGAGAATAGCCAACTATATTCAGTGTCCATTTGTAGAAGTTTGATAACCTTTGTTGAGCATCTTTTTAAGAAAAATAAATTCAAATAGCAATAAACTTGAAATTTGGCTTCATGAGGTGGTAAACATATGTAATCTCAGTTACTGTTACAGGTGGGGGCAAAAATGGGATCAGAAGTTCAAGGACAACCTGGACATCTTAGTAAGGACCTCTGCAAAGTGAACAGGACTAGAGATATAGTTTCATAGCAGAAAATATATGTGGCATATTTGGAGCCCTGGGTTCAATCCATAGAACTTCACAAAACACACATAGAAATGCACACACCTCAAAATTCTCCAAAAACAAAATTGCATATTTATGTGTTAATATTGCCTATGTGGCAGATTGTTTTAGTTTTTGCTTTTGAGACAGGAATCCTACTATTATTGTAGATAACCGAGTTAGATAGAAATATTATAGGCAGTTAGACAGGGTCAGGCCCTCAAGGAGACAAGATGGAAGACAAGGTGACTTTGCAACTTGGAATAGACAGACACTCCCATATGGGCCACACCTGAAGACCAAGACAAAAAGAGGAAGTACAGCTATTTACTTCCCTAGGGATGGGCATTAGGGACTGATATCTAAATAGTATCAATCAACTTGAAAGAACCCAAATGAGTCACTAGCCCAACCCCCAACAGGAAGAGACCCTGTCCGTATTCATGCCCACTTGCTACGTGACTCGCTTTCCCATTTGATACTGGATTTAATCAATTTTACCTGAGCAATGGTGTTTGTAATCTCATTGGTTGACCATAGTTTTGTCCCACCTCATGCCCAACTAAGCAAGTTCCCATGTCTTCTCCACCACCTTAGACCCGCCTCACCATATTGTTTTCCTCTATAAAAGTCCCTGCAAGAGACAACTTCCTGGGTTAAATTACCCCCTCGCCCCCCCCCCCCGTCCCTCTCTCCGGACAGGAGCTTTCTTTCTCTCAATAAATATATTCTGCTCATAACCTCCGTTTGTTCTTAAAATTCATTCTTCGGTTTTAGAGAACACAAACTTGTGCAGGTCAGGTCCAGAGATCGTTTTTTTCTCTATGTCATTTGGAGGTTCCCTATATTGTTTGGAGGTCATCCACCCAAGACCAGTTTTTCTCCCTGTATCACTATAACACCCAAACTGAGTTCAAATTTCTTCATTCAAAAGGGTATTCCCACCCCAGTCTCCCAAGTAGTTGGGATACAGGTACACTGTAATCAGTTTACAGCACATAGAATAAAACCTTTTTTGTTGTAGTGGTGAGATTTTGCTCAGCATTAGCTCTATCTCCTTGTACAAGCAAGGAGAACATTCACACTGAGGTACATCGATAGCCCAAAGATTTCAAAATTAGGGGAGAGAAATTAAGAATGAACCTACAAGCCTAAGGATGACAGATGTGAAAATACAATATAGCAATCAGTTGTTGCAGAACAGGACTAACCCACTAAAGAGTTACAGTGGACCATTTTGAATGCTTCCCATGTGCTAATCATTGCAAAAAATTGATAATCCAATTCACTTCTTCATTACATCACCCAATGTACTGGATGTAGCTCAGCAGGTATTAAATATTGGAGTTCAGAGTCAAGTATACATTATTACCGTTAGCTAGGTATCCTAGGAAAACTGGGTTGAACCCTCCATATTTCTGGAATGTTTTCTCTAAAATCATATTATAAAAATAGTATCTAACTTATAGCTTAAATGTTTTATTAAAGTGCCTAGAGTTATGCTTTAGCAATTGTATATTTGTATTAGCCATTTATATTTTCAAAATAAAAATAAAAATTGACCTGAGCAATGACTTTTTGGATATGACACAAAAGCACAGGTAACAAAAATCACAGAAAATAGAACTGTAAGAAACTTAAAAGACTTCTGCACAGCACAAAAGATAAATAGCATGAAAAAACAAATTGTAGACAGAGATAAAATACTTTCAAACTGTACAATTGATAAAGAATTAAGATTCAGATATGTAAAAAACAAACAACTCAATAGCAAAACCAAATAGCTCTATTAAAATAGTAAGCAAAGAATCTTAGTAGACAGTTCCCAAAAGAAAACATACAAAAGGTCAATAGTCAGCTGAAAAATACTCAACACTACTAATCATCAGGGAAAGGTAAATGAAAACCATGACAAAATAGAAACATTGCACTAGTTAGATGGACGACTATTTAAAAAGACAAAAGAGAGTAAGTGTTGGAAAAATCTTGAAAAGGTAACTCATGCACCTTGTAGGGAAAAATGTAAATTAATACAACCATTATGAAAAACAGTAAGATGTTTCCTCAAAAAATTAAAAATAGAACTACCATATGACCAAGCAGTGATCCTACGTGGAATCGATAGTCAAAGGCAATGAAATTGGGTATATTAAAATGCAATTTGCATGCCCATGTTCATTTCAGTACTATTTATATTAGCAAAGAAATAGAAACAACCTAAGTGTCCAACATTGGATGATGATGCATAAGATTTGAAATCTATACAGATTCACATTCATACAATGGAATACAATTCATCCATGAAAATGAAGGCACTTCTATCATTGACAAGAAAATGGATGAATCTAGAGGGATAATACTAAGGGAAATAACAACATACATTAAAATCCTGCATTATTTCTTCCATATTGAGCCTTAAAAAGATGGTATTATAGAAGTAGATACTAAAATGGTGGTCACTATATGGCTAGTAGGAGACAAGACATGGGAGAGATGTTCAAAACATTCAAATTTACAGTTAGGTATGAAAACTAAGTTAAAGAGATCTATTTAACAGTATGGTGGCCACAATGAACAAATTTTATAATTTAAACATTCTGAGAGTTGGGTTGGGGAAGTAGTTCAGGGACATAAGCACCTGTCTGATAAGCACAGTGTCCTGAGTTCAATCCCTTATACCAAAATAAACAAACAAATAAATAATAAAAATAAAAATTCTGAGAGCACTGTTAGGTAATGTTAGTGTTATTCTTACCACCCTGCACATAAATACTTCAAAACCTCATTTGGTATGCAATACATACATTTTAGATGTCAATTTAAAAATAATAATGAATAGAATTTAAGTTAAAATTTCAAAATATTGAGGTAATTGTGACCTAAAAAGTTTGTCCTTGAGGCCCAAGGTTTTAGCTCAGGGATGCTGCATCTGTCTGGTAAGTGTGAGATCCTGAGTTTGATTCCTGGTGACCCCTAAAAAAGAAGTTTGTCTCTTTCCTGAGTTCCTAATTGTACCATAAATCTTGATTTTAAAATAATTCCACTTATCAAACATGAGAGTGGGTGTAAGCTGATGTTCACTATGGTGATTAGAACAAACCAGAGACCTCAGGTAGTAACAGTCTTTCTTCATCATTTTCCAAGGAGAATATATATATATATATATATATATATATATATATATATTCTCTCAATTTAAATGAATATATCCTAAATTTTAAGAGTATGGCTTAGAAACTGAGGAGATGACTCAGTAGAATAAGTGCTTCCCTGGCAAGAGCAAGGGCCTGAGTTCAATCACTGGTTCTGCCAATAAATAAATAAATAAAAGTATGGCTCAGAGAATTTCAACATTGTCTAAAAATCAGTAACTTATTCATATCAAAGCCACCAAACTTTTCAATTTAATATTGGTGCTATAGTAAATTGCAATGGGAAAAGTGTGGGAATTTGGAGAGAGAAGCAATGTCTTTCAAAGTTATTAGAAGTTATAGTCATCCTCACGGTAATTGAACATAAATATAATATTTTATATATAGGGGCTGATGAGATAGCTCAGGGGAATAAAGCTCCTGCTTAGGCAAGCTTAGGCAAGGGCAGGGACCTCTGTTTGATCCTGAGAACCACATGCTGTCCCAGCTCCACCTCCAGGTCAGGTTGAACCGCCAATTGAGTCTGGGCTTAGTGGTGCACACCTGTAATCCAAGCATTGCAGAGGCTGAGGGCAGGAGGATCACTACAAATCTGAGCTGCATAGTGAGATTCTGAAACAACCAAGTACACTGAAAGATAGATAAATAGATAGATGATAGATAGATAGATAGATAGATAGATAGATAGATAGATAGATGATAGATAGATAGATAGATGATAGATAGATAGATAGATAGATGATAGATAGATAGATATAGTGATAATAAATATGTATGTGTGTGTGTATGCAGACACGTGAGTGTGTATCTTGAGTCTGTATGTGTGTTCAAATAGAATATCTTTAGCAGTTAGGGATGGCTACGAAGACAATCTGTTGCCCAGGTTGGCCTTGAACTCACAGCAATCCACCTGCCTTAGCATCTTAAATACTGTGATTATACGTGTGTACCACCATCCCAGCTTATCATGGTAATATTTTAAATTAGATATTTTTTTATATTTTGGATATACTTAATGACCACCATCATAGAAGTGACCTGTGCATGACATAATTTGATTTTTTCCTCATTCCCCTAACATCCCTTCAACAATTCTTCATTTGCCCACTTACAAAACTTTGTTTTCCCACTTTTTCCTTCTTTCTTATCTTTTTTTTACTTTTCCTTCCTTCCTATCCCTCTTCTCTTTCCTTCATTCCCCTCTGCATTTGAATATTGTCTTTCTATTTCATAATACCTTAATTACTTTTTTCTTATTCCTGGGACAAAATAATTGAAATCCAAAATTGAGGAAGGAATGGTTTACTTAGCTGACAGTTAGTGGAAGTTTCAGCCCATACTTGGCTGGTTACAAGGCAGAGTGACAAGTGGCACATAGCAGCAGTTCATGGCAACAGAAAACAGCAAAACAGCAAGCTCAAAAAGGCAGGAGCAGTGGCAGTAGTGAAAGAGGCAGGCCTCTCCCTGGTCTTTATATTGCCTTCAGGCTCTCTGCCCCAGGGTGGGTATAGCACTCACACCCATAATCCCAGCCTTGGATCACAGTGAATTATTCATATATAATCAGAACAAATTATGAATATTCATTAATTAATCAGAATTCATCTCACAACCTAGAAAACCACCCCAATGACTGCATGAGGCTTTGAGGGAACAACCAGACTCAAACCATAACACCTACTATACATTTTGGTCCTTATTGATATTGTAGGTTTCTCACACTAGAGAAAATAATGAGATATTTAGACATGTGTGCCCAAATTTATTTCACTTAAGAGTATGGTCTTAATGTACATCGTTACCCAGAAATATCTGGAGTTTATCCTTTTGATGGCAAAATAGTACTCCATTGCATAAAAAAATTAATTATCTGTTCACCAGTTCATGGGTATTTGTGTTGTGTGGTATCATCATGGTATTTTTTTTTTCAGTACCAGGGATTGAACTCAGGGCTTTGTGTTTGCCAGGCAAGTGCTTATTCTACTAAGCTATCTTCAAGGCTCCCATGATAGTAATTCTTGAATAAAGCCACATATGATTATTATAGATGGAATCTGAGGAGGTTTGCATACAGAGGATATGAGATCTCAACCCAGCAAGGCAGTTTTGTAACATCTTTGCAGAAAAATGTTTCAGTATATGTCAGTGAGTGGCATTGGTTGAGTTAGCAAGTGAGAGAAAATAAGGCCTTCACCTTGAGGAACTGCAGGGATCTGTGCTCTGTTAGAGAGGATCTGACTGTCCTTTCAACAAAAGAAGAGAAAAACTTTTAATAAGTGGTTGAGAGGGCTAGGTTGATCATTATCTCAGTTTTGGTTCTTCAAGACTGCTCTGTAGAAAGCCATATTGTTTACTCAATATCCAGGATATGACTTGTGACAATCTCAGGTTTCTTGGGCAAACCAAGTTGCTGTTTGGGACAATCTCAGTTTGGGCAGTGTCTATTGGAATCCATGGTAATTAACTGGTAACAGCAACTTTAGCTTAGTATTGAAAACTTCTAGGAACTCACTGGTAGTTGAATGTCCCTGTGAATCTCTTATCTTCGTGTCCTCAGTCTTGAAAGGATAGGAAACAGGTTATGAAAATTTAATGTGAATCAACCTTATATCACTAGCTTTTTGGCAGTCTGTTCTCTAAATAGTTTCTTCTATTCATGAAGAGCTAAGCAAACATCTGGCCAAGTTTTAAGATAATAAAAAGACAGGTACAAAATGAAGGTACAGCTTTTTGTAGGCTCAATCTTTTATTTTATTATTATTATTATTTTTTTTTGCATAAGAAGGTTTCAAGTTCCTACCTTCTTCAAAAGAAAAAGCAAATCATGATTTGTAATGAATATTAGATTTAGGGTGCCTGAGTTTGTCCTGTTCCTATAGTGGTCTCTCACTCATTACAGACAAAATAAGATTAGAACACACACACAAAAGTTACTATACGTGGTGATGAATACACCAATGAGCTTGGTTATGATGATTATATCACATATTCATATGTATATCACAGCATTAAATTATACAACATGAATATATTTAATTTTTATTTATCAATTATACCATACTAGGGTCCATCAAGATAGCTCAACAGTCTAAAGAGCCTGCTTAGGCAAGCACACATGGACCACAATTCAATTCCTGGAACTACATGCTGTGCCAGACACACCCCAGGTGGGCTGGGCTGGCCACACAAACACACACACACACACACACACACACACACACACACACACACATTATACCACACTAAAGGTGAAAAAAGAGTTAAAACCATGAAAAACTACCATAGTTGGGAAGTACAGTATTGTATAGGAGTGACCTCAAAGAGTTCTAGGGAAGGTTTTGGAAACAGAATTGCATTATATATTGAATTGGTATGGTTTACATTATCAAAATACAAATTCTACATTTCAATGGCTTTACTGGATAAAAATTAAAGCTCAATAAAACTGATTATTTTTAAGAAATAAATAAAAAACTTCATTTTCCTGACTAAAGATAAGAGATTTCCTTCCCCTATTTTTTAGAATGTATACTTTAGAAGGCCTTCAGGACTTCTTGTTTCTCTTTGAAAAGTATATACATTCATTTGAAATTAGATATGTCTTTTATCAGATTTGTGACCCAGGAATATCTTTCTCATTGACTTGGGAGTGTTGCTTTGAATACATACATCAAAGATGAGACATCCTTATCTCCCAAGTTTCTAAGGGAAGCTAAGTGGGCACTTTGTCTAATATCAGTGGACACTTTAAAACTGTTTTAGTAATAAAGATCTGAGAAATTTATTTTTCCTGTAGATAAAACTTATTGGGTAACATAAGCACTGATCTCAATTATCAAGTAAAATTAGGATGAACTATCTGCTACAAATGGTGTTTGCAAGGCCATGTGATTGAGGATTAGTTGTTATCTTAAAACATTTGTGTAATATGCTTATTATCTTGACTATAAAAAGGTGAGCACTCCTTCTGTTTCTGCAATTTCTTAGTTCATAGTCACATATCAGATTCTGTTTTAATGCTTTAGCAATAATAAAACACTGATTTTTTGTGTATATTTTTGTTTGTTTGTTTTTGTATTTTAGGACAGGGTCTACAGAGTTTACAGTGTCTCACTACATAGATTGGACTCATAGTGATCCCCCTGTGTTCAGCCTCCAAAGAGCTGGTATTAGAGGCGCTTGCCACCACACCCAGTCTCAATCACCGTCTCAGCACCCCCTATGGGCGCTTTAATCTGCTGAGCTATTTGGCCTGCTCAAAACACTGTTTTGTTTGTTTGTTTGTTTGTTTGTTTGTTTGTTTTTATCTACCACTATTTGCAGAAATTTTCTAAGTAGGGAAAAGATTTTTGTTTAATTATAAACACCAGTAACCTAAGAAAACATAAATCTGTTATCAAGGTTATTACAAACAACTAAGTTAGATACTGACTGACAAAATAGACAGGTACACAGGGTGAGATTTCTGAAGAAGTCAATGCAGAAATAAGAGAACATTACAACTGTGGCTGGAGACATATTCATTGAAGACTAGGCCTCAAGATAAACATGGAATTACTACAGCTACCTTCTTCTCCTTGTCCCACCTTATACCTACCTCATGATTTTGTACTCACCTCATGACTTTTTTTTTTTTTTTTTTTTTTTTTTTTTTTTTTTTTTTGTGGAACTGGGAACTGAACTCAGGCCCTTGCACTTGCCAAGGAAGCCTTTATTCTACTGAGCCATCTCCCAGGCTCCTCACCTCATGATTTTAATCTATAAAAATTCCTTTGAGTAGCGGGGCAGCCCACTTTCAGGATCTCCTATGTTCTTCTCAGGTAGGACCTATTTTTCACTAAGAATTTCATACTCTTAACTTTCACGGTTCCTCAGAATTATTGCTCTGATTTTAAAGAACCAAAGCACATCTGCTATCTAGCAGGTAGGGAGTTATAGTTCCCTTACATCATTTGGAGGTCCCACCAAGATAACTGGATGAAAATCAGAGTTTGATTTTGTTTCATAGATTCTGGATTGTGACTCACTTAGAAAATCAAAGTTTTTATGCTTTAAGAGTCATTTTCCGTCTTTGTCAATTGCATAATGTTTTGTTAAAATGATGATAAATATAAGATGAAGTCATAGAATGGTTATCATACTTATTTAGTGGGTAATTTTATTCCCGTTTTGTATATGTTGCATTTAGACTTAGTTGCTGAATTTATTTATATATTTTGGTATTGCATAATGTTATCTTCAAATTATTTGTTTAGGAGGATATAAACATTCAAAATTCTGGGAGGGAGTTATAAGAAATTAAAAAGGAGAAGAAAAAATTTCTATTGAAAGAAGCAGTTAATGCAGAAAGTTGCTGAATTTATTAGCATTCTTTATTTTACCTGACTGTTGTGGTTTGTTATGTCAGGCAACAGTGCTGAGGAAAAGAGGTGTTAGTACACCTCTTAGTGGACTTTGGTGTGAAATGCTATAAAAAAAATTTTTTAATGAAATCTGGTCTATATTTACCTCAGGGCTTTATTGGTCCATTATAGAACTTTAAAAAACTGATTATAAGCTAATCAAAGACTCTTATGGCAGCCAACACACTCTTAAGTGCAGAATATACATTCTCTTGGACCTTCTAGTGAATGCCCATTGAAGCCAACATCCAATGGGATATTGACCAGGCATTTGGATTCCTTTCCACAGACTGATCTTTGGATTCATAGCCCAAGGGAAACTGAGAGGATAACTGATAGATCACTGAAAGATCTACTCTCTGGTCAATACCCAAAGGTTCTTCAGTACAAGCTTTGTAACCAGCAATGAAATCTCCACTTATTATCCCCAATTGAACTCCTCAGTGAAGTGAGAAGTAACTCTTTCAGTGAACTTCATGGTATCTTCTGTCCCAGAATAACTAGAGATTATGCTGTTAGAGCCCCTTCCTAAAGCCTCTGTTGAGAGCTGAGCTTTAGATTTGGACTTTTTCCTCTCTGCTACTAAGTTAGAAACCCCAGTTTTTCTGCAACTTGCTAGGAGTTGAAGAACTATCTTGTCATTAGATTGCTCCTCCCTCCAGAAATCAGGCTGAGCAGGTTGTAACAGCTGTTTGCATTTTAGGGAAAAAAGTATCTGTCAGAATTATTTACATTTGTGCTCTTCACATACTAAGAATAGTAAAGAGATTATAGTCAGCCTTTTTCTTCTTTCCTGTACATGTAGAAAATTTATAGGTGTGTCTTTACTAACATGTAAATTGTAATTGCTCCATGATGTTTGTGAGTTTCACTTGTGATCAGAGATGTAAATATTTTAAATGAATTTCAAAAAGCATAGTCTGGTCTTACTGATAAAAAGGAAGCCTAGGTGATTAGGTAGATAAAGAATGTCTTAGAGAATTCTTTACCCTTTGGCCCAGGGCAGGATTTTCCACTGAGCCATTTTTACCCAACTACCTATCTCTAACATGTTCTTTTGCTGTCTGAGAAGCACTCCAATTAGTGACAAGTTACTTTTTGGTATTTTCCCACTCTTTCCTAGAACTAAAAAGTAGTGGTTTAGTGCTAAGCAATGTTTCCTTCTTTAAACATGACTGATGGGGCCATGGAGATATCTAAGTGGCATAAGCACCTGCCTGGCAAGTGCAAGGTCTTGAGTTTGATTCCCACTATCCACCTACCAAAGAAATTAAACATGACTTCAGAGCTGAGTTCAACTGAAACGTGTACTTATTAAAAAAAGCTATCAAAAATTTTGCTGCTATAAACATAGGCACACATATATCACTATGATATGTTTGATAATAACAATAAGCTTGTATTCTGGATGGTTAACAACCTAAGTTTGCAGACCAAAATTAGAGAAAAAGGAGGGCTGCAAGGAAAGCCACCATTTTGTCCCTAACCTTCTAAGGTCAATTAAGACTCAGGACATATGAGAACTTGTACTGTAACATCATGTAACTCGGTAGTGTCCCAAATTTTCTAATCAAGGAGATTATGGGGCCAAAGAGGAAAGTGATCGATGATGTAGAGTGTGCCTAAGGAGAGTCACATGGAGAGAAAACACTCTCTCAGGCTTTCACA
>NW_004524741.1:3171572-3189364 GCF_000260255.1 Octodon degus
CATTTTGCTGCAGAGCTCAGTGTAAAAATCTTTTACTCCTTTGAAATGTATTCATAAGCACTGGAAAGATATTGGTCCTTTGTGTGTTGAAAAAGAGCAGTTTGCTATTTTTTTGAACCCATGTTTGGCCTGCTTACCTCCTAAAACCAAGATAGAATTTAAAGGAAAATATCAATTATAATTCTATTTCATAACTAGATTTATACTGTAAGAAATAGGAAAATGGTCAGAATTATCCTATGTTCAGACTTTTCATTAAGAACAAATGCTTACTTGTGTTCTAAATGTAAATGTAAGCTGCAAGAAAACCATATACCTTAGTCCATTAAGGCATACACTATCACTGAGTCTGATGCAACTCTTTCTTGACCCTTGGAACCTGAGGAGGTTTCCATGGTAACTTTAATCAAAATTTTTCTGAGTATTACTGAGACTGAGGCCTTCCCCTACTTTAGGTTTGGGTCCCGATGGTAGAGCTTCTAGGTCAGTCATAATTAAAACTTCTATGAGGCTGTATTTGCCCTTAGATTACTTTTTTCAAGCTCATCAAGTACTATGTCCTTTATAGGAAGTAAATGGGAAAATTGGAATCATCCTTCTTACTGTGTCTTTTCCTTTTGGTGATCTAACATCGATCAGGCAAGATTGAGAAAACTCTCAAATGACCCTGATGAATACATTGAGGTATTTGTAAGGACTTACTCAGACTTATGAACTAGATTGGAAAGGTATAATGTTATGCTTAAATCATATAATAACTTCTAACGAGGAACAATGGGCATAAGCTTTAATATGTGAGTTTTTTACATGTATTAAAGATACCTAGGGATACATATTTTCAGAGTGATTTACATAGAGCCTAGCTCCAACTGCTATAGAGGGAAGTTATGTAAGTGAGTAGATAGAGAACTCAAAATGTTTCAGTGACCTCTTTGTCCTAAGGCTGAGATTTTAGGACTAGTTACAAGTATTTTCACCAGTTATTAAAACAAATTAGCAGGCAGACAGGCAAGGAAACCAATAAGATCACGTTTAATCATAGTACACTGTAGATGCATTGGCAATGTTAAATTATAATAATCTTTTTTATGATTTTATGTTTATAACTATTAATAAGTGAGTCAGGCTTTTAAGGTTATCAATAGGCACTCTATGTAAATCATGACAGCTTGAAAACTATTTTGAGTTTTTGTTAATTCAATACTATAGAGTTAATAATAATTATAAAGGGGGAAGAAAGAACTAGAAAGGCCTGGATGTAATATTTGTTCATTATTTCTATTATACAACTGAGCTTGATACCTTGTCTCAATTTTATCATGAAGGTAAGTGCTATCTTAAGAAAGATACTAGAGTGACTATCTTTTTATCCTTTTGATGATTTATCTCAAAACTTGGGAAAGCTGCTACCATAATGCCATACTAACCTCCTGTTACTTGTTATTGATTTTTTTGAGGCCCTTAATATTAGAGTAATCTCAGGGAAACTTACTTTGATTACCGCAATTATTTTTATGTAAAAGTTCTCAAAGGGAAAGATTGGCTAAATGTTCAATGTTACAATTTATGCTTTTATTTTCTTTCTCTTTCTTTCTTTCTTGCAGATTTTTTTCCATTTCCTAGGGATGTCTGGGCCAGATTTAGGTTTAGAAAAAGATGAGCCAGTGCTTGCTTGAAATTGCTTGAAGTCTGAAGGTCAAAGAAGTTTTTGATTTTAAGTATGTATTTCAAGGAGTGAGGAAAGTGGAACTCCGTATTGAGATTTTCTTTTTTGTTTTGAGAAATAACAAGGGAAGGGAAGCCATTCCTGTGCATACTTGCTTGTTTTGTTTAGTCTTTTTCTTTCAATTCTTTAGTGTACTCTTTTTTAAAAATTAATTTCAATGAGAAAAAAATAAAATAGCAATGAAACAGTTTCAAAACAGGTTAGTAGGACAAGTACAATAAATAATACATGGCATATTGTTGTCCTCATATTAGTTATTCAGAGGACAAGATGACATGATATCTTGTCTGAACAAGATTAGTACAAATATTTCTTCTCAGTGAACTAAGAGAAAGTAGCTGTGTATGTATCCTAACTATCTTGTACAAGCATATATTTTTTTTCACAACAAAACCAGATGGCTGACACTAACAAAAGACCCACAGGGTGCTTTACATGGCTCCAAGGTAAATCCTGAGATTTGACTGACCTTGTCAGATATCAAAAGTTACACTGTTAGTTATATAGGTCTTGCTTTAACTTGGTCTTAACCAACCAGCACAAAAGTGTAACCCCAGGGTATAAAAAGTAAAGCTAGGCTCAAATAAAAAACTTTAGGCAATTTCCAGTTGTGCTGATAACTCACTACTATTATGGACTATTGGACTACATTGGGTTATTTTGCTGAATTCAAGTACCTACGATTTTTTGTCTGGCATCAAATATGAAAAGGTCCTTTAAAGATTTCTTCAAATACAGCCTCTCTAACTGCAGTGGAACACCCATCTGTGACAAAACAAAACAAAAAGGGGGAAAATAAATAAAAGGACTGTTTTGTTTAGTCTTGATCCAGCCAGTGCTGGCAGCAGGGAGTTTGAGGTGCTTGTGTACCAAGAACTGGAATGTCTGTCCTTACCAGTGGCTGTCTCCCTTTTCTTAATTATAAAGCCCCTTTCTCCATAGGGGGGATTTTTTGAGCCCCAGTAACATCCCTAAATCTAGACTTCAGTTGCTACCCTGGAATTTTGTTCTAGAGAGAATTATGGTGCGAAAGGGACATTTTTCTGGGCTCCAGGGAGGCTTGTGACTATTTCCTCCCTTAACCACTTACTAGTCTAATTGCATAACTACAGGATGGCCAAAAATTGTATATTTTTCATTAATTTTGTAAGATACTATAACACATAATATAAAAATGACAATTTTATGAAATTTATCCAATGTAAGAATTGACTAGATGAAATGACACCCGCTTGCCCTACACTTAGAATAGCCAGTATGTAAACAAATGCCCTGCCAAAATTGTTAAGTGGTTAATATCTGTTATGTCCAAAACAGTCATCAAATCCATAAGTGTCCTCAAAGCTCCTTTTTGTTTTGTCAGTGAAATCATCTGTGTTGTAATGACCCTACCTCAAAAAAGTCCTCCCAATGTTTATGAAGAGCACCAAGATATTGGGTAAATACCTCTTTAAGAATTATTTGAGTAGGGATAGTGAAGCAAGGCTAAAAGTTTGTTTCTCCTTTTGGCATGAAAAGACTACTTTAACTGTAGCTCTCTATGTGAGGCACAAGAACTTTATCCACAGGAATTTTGCATTTTTGTATGAAGCATAGTATTTCCCAAATCTACTATAATACAAGAAGAAGGACAGAATCATGTAATAATGGCACAAAAGCACATTACAAATGGGGGAAAAGGAAGGAGATTAAATCTCCCCATTTGGGATCTCATCTCCTATTAATGTCAGTGGGACCTCTAGATCTGAAATACCTAACTCCCCAGAAAGCATAAAACCCAGACATAAAGGATGTTAAAGGGACAGTCTTTACTAGACTTGTGAGAAGGAAAGGAGCACCCAGTGTGTAGGGTGCTTTCTTTGTTTCAGTCTTATGCAGATAAGTAGAGAAAAGAAATTTATTTAATTATCCAGAGATCACTGATTACAGGTGGCTCTGTGTGCTTAGAAAAGACAATATGGTGTTTTGGGTTTATAATCTAGAAGGTAAAGAAAATCAGTCGCTTAACCGACTGAGTTTAGAGGAATCCAAGTTCAGAGTAAACCTGTCCTCAGCTGTCAAAGTCCAGCCTAAGGAATAGGGAGTTCTTATTTCACTTAGAATCTTTATCTAATTTTTTTTTCCCTGAGAACTTGAGTTCTTATCTTAAATCTATGTTTTTTTCCTGTGTTTGTTTTTATATTTCTAAGTTTAACTAGCTGTATGGCTTAAATGAGCTCTTAACTTGATATGTGGGCTACTTTCTTTGTAATCAGAAGACTTTCTCCTGGATCCTGTCTTCTTAATGGTCTTTGTACGAACTAAATTGTCTCTTATAATAGGAATATATAAAAATAATTTCAAGTGATAATAAAGAAAATGGTACATTTGCATCTTTTCAGTTAAGCATCTACTTGAGCATTCTACATAATTAGTATATCAAATATTTCATAGTTCGTAGAAAGCAATAAAATTTATGAAGTCAGCTGTGAAATGTTATATCCATCATATAATCAATTTTCATTGAATATTTTTATTTGAGTGACTAATGGATAATAATCACAGCCCTAGTTATGGTACAAGATGCAGAATAATGTGATAAAATAAAATATTTCTAAAAACCTGAGACTTTTAACCATGAATGTGGAGGCTGCCTGTTAATTTTACTAGCCATGACCTCATGAGAACTACACTGAGTAAAACATGTATTCTATTTGACCAAACTCTAGGTATAAACACTTTCACAGAGTTAATTCAGTATTTCCCAGTTAGCTACTTATTCTACAAAGAATATGATCTTTAAGAAAAGTCAATCTTTCATAATTACAAATTTGCTTATCAATACTGATAGGAACAATGTGTACATCGCTAGAAACTCATAGAGGCTTCTCACTGACCAACCTATACACTGGATCATTTAGGGTCTTCATCTTTTTCCTTGATTTACTCACAACAGGAAACACATTTAATTGGAAAGTCATAAGAATACAGAGGGACATGCATGCTTCTGGCAAATATCAAGTAAAGAAAAAATAGAAGGAAATTTTCTTTCCCTTGAACTGAAAGGGCACAGTCTAATGATCTTAGGTATAAAAGCAATGTGTTGGTCTTTAGTTCTAAAACTCTGCACAGGGAAAATTATATCATCTGGTTCTAGAGGGACAGATGTCCCTAAGAAAACTTTTTCCAATTTTGATTCCAAACTTCTATTTATTCTCTCAGAATTGTGGAATCAATACAACACTAGCACCAAATGAGCACTGTAGAAAGCTTCTTCTTCTTCTTTTTTTTTTTTTTGTTTTGTTTTTGTTTTTTTTGTTTTTGTTTTGTTTTGTTTTGTTTGTTTTGTTTTTTGGGGCTGGTCCAAATGCCTTCAGGGCAGGTTTGGCTGGCTGGCTGGCTGGAGTTGTGGGGATTGAACCCCAGCAACCTGAGCCTGACTGCTTTGTTGAAGCAGCCACTTAAAGAACTCAGCTAAGGGGCAGTCCCCCGAAAGCTTCTATTTTTGACCAAGAATAGAAATGAGTGACTGGAGATCTACTTCTGTACCTCTTTAAAATTGGGAGGTTATAAATACAGGGTAAAATAGATGAGTGGAAGTAATTTTTTTCTCTCTCAGAATGGGCACAAGTTTTCTGGGTATTTGGGCACCATCTTGCTCCCCACTTCTGTTTATTTTTGGTCATTTTCATGTCAGTTGTCAACTGTCATGGCTCTGGGATCATGTGTCATTTAGCAAGCAGAAGGGATTATAATAAAGTTAAAGTTTGTCCTGCGGTTGTGCTGACAGCCATCTTAAATCCAGTCAGATTTGCCAGTCTACCTAAAGGGTGACCTTCGGCCCACAGGCATTCTGTTCTCAAAAATTAACATCATTATTAGTGGGTAGAGATTAGCAAGGTCAAGTAGGCAACACAAAACTAAGGGAGAATAGCAGACTTTGTAGCAGGTAAGTGCTTATGGATTCGTAAAACAGCTGCTGAGATCATCTGATCTAATGGTCCTAGAGATTTTATTCCCTAGGAAAGATATTAAGTAATGAAACTAATGTGAGCAAAGCTACCATCACCAAAAATTGGTCTCACTGAAGTACCCTGTCACCAAAGAAGAACAAGATGTGCATGGCACAGAGAATAACTTTTCCAGTCAGACTTAAGGAATCAGACATATTAGCTCAAACCTCAACTCCATTCTTACTGCTGGGTAATCTCTGGAAAATCACTTTTCCCCCAAATCTTTTCATTTGTGAAATTGATGTTGCTTGCATGAGAAATATCAGTCTGACACACAGAAAAACAATTTAAATGTCTCAAATTTTTTGAAGAAGTAGCAATGGGGAAGTTCTTTCATAATGCACTGCAAAACTTCTCAAAATCCTCTTCTCAATTTCATAAAATTCTCTTCTCTCCTTTTCTTTCTCAACATTTCTGAGGACAATGCCTCTCAAATAGTGCAAGAACTTGGGAAAATATTTGCTATGAGTTTTTGGTAATAGAAATGTTTTAATTAAAATGTATAATTCAAGAAAAGAGATGTAGTACACTGACAGATGTTGTCTATTGTATAGAGTGGATAAACCTCTGGATTTAGTAACAGCACTTCAAAAAAAAAAAAAAAAGCAATACAAAATGTATAGATCTGTTTGAGGTATTCCTTTTGTAGGAGGATCTTGCAATTACAATTCCTTTCATTGCTCCTTTTATCTTTCTATAATCTCTTGACAAAAGAGAACCCCACTGAGTTTGGTAGAAAACAGCGTTGGTTGTATCATCAACACAAGCTTATGCTTTCTCTTGCAAAAGAGTGAAGTATCTGTCTGGAGAGAAAATTCAAGAGTTGACCCCAGATAACTGAAGTACATAAGTGCATGGTGATATTGTGGAGAAGACACTTGTTCCAGTTGAACAAGAGTATCTCCCAGCCTGAGCTTTTATTGCTTTTTCCTCCTTATAAAAGCCTTTTGGGCTCCTAAACCCCCAAAACTAGAGTCCTCAGTGGTAAACTCCCCTATCTTCTTTAGGTGTGTTCCAAATAAACTTGATTCATTTTACATCAACACTTATCTGAAAATTGGAACACAAGTTGTGGGCAGCCCAGACATTTGATTCTGGGAAGATGAGAAGGTAGGGAAAGAGGGACTGCATATTTTCTTACTTTCAGTCCTTGCATATTAGGATGCTTTGGCACATCCATGTATCTGCTCATGTCCAGAAATCATGTCTTCCTGTATTTTATTGTCAAAGGTGTTATTACTATAGAACTTTGCATTTCCCATCATAATACCAGCTATACTAGTATTACTCAATACCACAGCTCTTCAGAATCTGTGTGTATTGAAATTTATCTCTGAAATTCCCTGGTATCACTCACGTAATGTTGATTATATCTTCACTCATGATTCTGGATCATCCATAAAATGTGGGGATATTGCCTTCTAAAAACTTTCTTAAATATCCTCACTATGCTTGAGGTCACTACATGCAGGTCTTAAGCAGACAAGTGAGAAATAATATGAGAGGTAATTGATTGTCTGAACACATTAAACTTTCTATTGTAATTTTACCAATGATCGAACCCAGTTTTGCTATATAAATTTTTTATTCTTTTTTAATTTCATGTATCTTTATGGAATATATTATGGTGATTCCCTCCAGGTATACAATGTGTATGAATTCAAACTAGGGTAATAAACATTTCCATGTGTTTAATCATGTTTGTGTTGGAGATTTCTTGCTATTCTTTTCTAGGCTTTATGAAATGTATCACAGGTTTTAATCCAACAATTACTCTGTTGTACTAAAGAAAATCCAGCATGATTACTCAACTCTGTAGTTTTGATTTCCCTTCACTGGCATTAATTCTTTCTTTCTCTTCTGATTTTCATCAGGATATGTTTGCAGCACATAACAAATACTTCACTGCAGAGGATTTGTGCATGCACACATCATATTTCATATCCCTTTTCTTCCCCCTCCCTCTCCTTTTTATTTTTTCTTGCAATGAATTTATTTAATTTGTAAGACCTTAAGAAGTGAATTACAATATATATAGATTGAAAATGAGAACAATAGACCAAAGAATATATAAAATATGTAAGACAATTGTATTGAGTCAATATATATTTTTATGTACATTGTGGTGGAATACAATATTTTTTCCTAATGTCTGCATTTTACTGCATATATACTTATTTCACATAAGAGAAGCTATCTGATATTTAGGCTTCTGTTTCTGAGTTACTGAACAGTATAGTTTCAAGTTATATTAAACCTTCCTATAAATGACTCAAGCTTGCCTTTTGAATAGCATAGTGCCACTCCATTGTGCATAAATACCACATTTTTAATCCAGTCACCTGTTAATGGACATATAAGTTGTTTCCATGCTTAGCTATTATGAATTACAATGCTGTAAACATGAATAAGCATATGTCACTATAATATGATGTCTTTAACCCTTTGGGGATGATACTTAGATGGGGAATAGCTAAATCAAATGGAATTTCTGTTTCAGTATTTTGAGGAATCTCCCATGTAGGGAGCTGCATGTAGCCGTGCCCTAGGATGGCGCCGGTTTCCGCCTTCCACCCTCTCAGGGGGTGAGCGCTCCTGGTAATAAACAACTCCATAAAAGGCCAAGGCTTGGACTAATGCGTTGCTTCCGCGTACCTGGACCAATGGACAAAGCATACGTGGCAACCCGTGGTTGGAAGCCCTGAGACTTATAACAGGGCAATAAAAGGCTGCGCAGACACAACCAGTGGTCGCGTCTTCCTTGCTGCCAAGGCTGCGCGCAACACTCCCATACTGATTTCTATAGTGGTTCTATCACTTTATAATCCCACCAACAATGGAGAAGGTTATTTTCTCAGCACTGCCTTTCCAGCATTTGTTATTGGTTGTATTCTTGATAGTATGCATTGTTTAGGATGGGAGCTGAAATCTTAAGTCTGCTTTAATTTGCATTTCTCAAATGGCCACTGATACTGAACCGTTCTCCATGTATTTATTGGCCATTTGTATTTAATCCACAAGGTGTTTAATCATTTCACATTCCCATTTTTAATTGTCTTTAAATTTGGGAGTGTTTAGATTGGCCTTCAAATTGAACCTTTAATTTTTAAATTAATTTTTAATTTTTTCCATTCTGTATCTCATCTCTTCACTCTGTTGATTTTTACCCTTCTGTGAATAAACTTTTTAATTTGATATGGTTCCATTTGGTGATTCTTGGTATTATTTCTTGTGTAGTTAGGTTTTGTTCAGAAAATCTTTGACTATACCTGTGTCTTCAAGAGTTTTACGTATTTTGTCTTCTAGCAGAGTGCTTCTGTTCTAATGTTTAAATCTTTCATCCATCTTTGTTTTAGTTTAGTGTACAGTGAGAAATACGGGTCTAGGTTCAGCCTTTGGTATGTACACAACCAGTTTTTTCTTTTGTATTTAATACAGGATCTACAGGGTCTCACTGCTACATGGATTGGATTCATAATGATTCTCTTATTTTTAGTCTCCAAGTGTTGGGATTACAGGCATGCCACACAATACCCAGTCTCAGTCCCTATCTCAGTGCACCCCAGGAGTGGGACCAGCACTGCAGGTAGAGCCAGATATCAAACCCCAGTTCTTATGTCTGCTTTAGGCAGGCACTGTAATCTGCTGAGAAATCTGGCCAGCCCCATACACAACCATTTTTCCCAATAATATTTCTTAAAGAGGCTATTTTTCCTCCAGTGAAAGGATTTTATGCCTTTGTCAAAAATAACATAGCTAAGTCTGCCTGGAGTTGTTTCTGTGTCTTCTATCCTGTCCCATTAATCCTCAAGTGTAGTGTGTGTGCATGTGTGTGCGTGTGTGTGTGTGTGTGTGTGTGTGTGTGTGTGTGTGTGTGCCAATATCATGCTGTTTTTATCACTGTAGCATTGTAGTATAAATTGAAGTCCAGGAAGGTAATACCCACTTGATCTGCTTCTTTGCCCAAAATTTCTTTTGGTGGTCTAGGTCTGTTGTAGTTTCATATAAATTTTAAAATTGCTTTCTCCAGTTCTGTAAGGAATGTTATAGGTATTTTGATTGGGATTGTTAAATCTATATAACAGGTTTGGAAGCATGGCCATTTTGACTATTGGTTCTGTTCACCCAGGGACATGGGATAACCTTCTATTTTCTGTTATTTTCTCCAATCTGCTTTGTCAAAGAACTATAGCTTTCATTGTAAAGGTGTTTCACTTCCTTGGGTAGATTAATTCCTAAGTATTTTATTTTTCTTGATGTTATTGTGAAGAGTATCTTTCCCTAATTTTCCTTTCAGTGAGTTTGTTTTTGGTGTACCAGAATGCTTTTGATTTTTGAATGTTGACTATGTATCCTGCTAAACTGCTGAATTTGACACCACACTCAGCTACTGTGGTGTGGTTTTTTGTTTGTTTGTTTGTTTGTTTGTTTGTTTGTTTGTTTTTTGGTGGAATCGGGGATTGAACTCAGGCCCTTGCGCTTGCCAGGGAAGTGCATATTCCACTGAGCCATCTCCCCGGCCCCTAAACTGCTGAATTTGGATATTAGTTTTAGGAGTCTTTTGGTAGAGTTTTTGGGGCCTTCTATGTACAGGATAATGTCATCAGCAAATAATGATAATTTATCAATAGCCTCTTTATGTCTTTTGTCTTATTGTTTAGCTCATGTTTTTACAATATATTAAAGTGTTGATAGTGTATATCCCTAGTCTTGTTCTTGATTTTATAAAAAAAGTTTTAAGTTTCTTTCCACTTAATATGATGCTGGTCATAGATGGCTTTTATCAAGTTGAGATAAAATCCTTCCATTCTTACTTTCTTCAATTTTTCTTATTTAATCATGAATGGGTATTTGATTGTTTGGAATGATTTCTCTGTGTATACTCAGATGATTTTTTTTGTCCTTGATCCTGTGGTGCATTATCATGCTTATGTGGTATATTATATTTATTGATTTTTGTGGGTTGAACCATCCCTAAATCCTGGAATGAATACTATTCTTTCATGATGCATGATTTATTTTCAATGATTTGCTGCATTCTTTTTGCCATTATTGGAGTCTTTTGCACCTGTGTTATTTAAAGAGATTCACCTGTAGTTTTCTATATGGTTGGAGTCTTTTCCAGTTTTGGAATCAGAGTATTGTTTGCTTCCAGGAATGGCTTTTGGAACACTGAAATTTAAATTTCATTAAAGAATTCGAGGAACACTGACTGTAGATCTTCTATACAGTTCTTTTATGTTTACCAGTGAATTCATCAGAATGTGAGCTATTCAAAATTGGTAGGTATTTTACTACTTCTTCAATTTTACTGACTGATTTTGGCTCTATTTGGATTTCTATATCATCTATGTATCTCAAAATTGATACATTTCCTCTGATTTTTTTTCATTTTATTAGAGTACAGATTCTCAAACAGTTATTGATAATCTGGATTTCAGCACAATGATTTTGCCTTTTCTTTTTCCTTTTCTTTTTTTCCTAAGATTTCAGAGAGATTAAGTCAGGCTCTCACTGTGAAATTAAAGCTGGCTTTGAACTCACAATGTAGCCCAGGCTGGCCTCAAACTCACAGAGATCCTCCTGCTTCAGCCTCCCAAATGCTGTGATTACAGACATGCACCATCAGAACCAGTTCCTTTTTCATTTCTAATTGCATAGATTTGGACCATTTCTTTCCTTCTTTTGGTAAGATTAGCTAAAGATTTTTGGTTTATTTAATCTTTCAAAGAACCAACTGTTTATTTCATTAATTCTTTGTATTGTTTACTAAGCCTCAATTTCATTAATTTCTGCTCTGATCTTCATAATTTCCATCTTTGTATTAGCTTTCACTTTGAATCGTGCTTCTTTTTCAAGGACCATGTAATGCATCTTTAGTTAATGTTTTTTAGCTCGCTATATTTTATTAATGTGGAAATTCACTACTATGAAGTTCCCTTTTAGAACTGCTTTCATTGTGTCCCACAGGAGCCAGTATTCACACTGGCATTGTCATTTAATTGTACAATTAAATGTATAATTTAATTATAATTTCCTCTTAAATTTCATCTATAACTCCTTGATTATACAACAAGGGACTGCTTAATTTCTATCTATTTGCATAGTTTATGAAGTTGCTTTTGCCATTGATTTCTAGTTTCATGACAGTATGATCTAATAATATTTATGGGATAATTTCACTTTTTTGCATTTACTTCAGCAAGCTTTATTGTCTATTATGTGGTCTACTTTGGAGAAAGTTTCATGTGCACTCTGTTGTCTTTGGGTGGAACACTCTGTAGATATCTAGGATGCTTTACCATGTAAGGATCCAGAGCTACTGTAATCTGGAACTACTGTGTCTATCCTAAAATAGCTAGCTGAAATAATATAGTCAGATTTTCTTTGTATTCTACACGATAGCTTCCATTGTAATTAAGGAAACATTTGGTTGAGTGTGTATGTAGCTCACAGTTATGCTGTTTTATTTTGCATATTTCATTTATTTTTAGTGTTTTTGTTTCTTTTTTTAAAAAAATCATAATTTGGTACAGGATCTCGCTATGCAGCTCAGACTCATAGTGATCCTCCTGTCTTAGCCTCCCCAGCACTGGGATTACAAGTGTGTATTACCATACCCACTTTCAGGGCTGGCACAGCATGTGTTTCCAGGGATTGAACCCAGGTCCTGTACTTGCCAGCTTATCTCCCCAACCCAGTATTTTTGTTTCTGAGAAGGGAAGTCTTTCCAAGCAAATTGCCTGCTGAGGGGTGCAGTCTGGAGACTGATACCTTGCCTTGCATCTATATCCTTGAAGGTGACTGTATAGGATACTATTTTTTCATCCCTGATTTCATCCTTGGAAGTTTCTCAACATTTCTAATCTCTTTTCTATTGGCTCATCATTGTACAGCTTTATTTGTTCTGCTAGCTTTATGAATTTATTCTTCTCACCCAAAATAAGCAGTCTTACCTTAGACTTATTTTTAACCTGCTTCTTTAGCCAACTTCTAACAAATTAAGATACAAAATGAAGAAGCCTTGGGAATTTGGACATTCCACAGAAGGAGAATAATAAAGCCGAGAATGTTCAAATATTGACATCAGTATCCCCATCATAGGATAGTCATGCTCACGTATAGAGGTGAGCACTAGTTCCATGACATGATATATGTCACATAGATAAGGGGCTGCTGAAGTAGATTCTTCCTGAAGTGAAGCTAAAATTTATGAGCAAGGTGATACAGCAATTATCAATAAAATGTGGTGCTAGAATCACTAAGTTATATTCCTGAATCGGATCCCTGTTGAAGTGATGTGACTTTTCTGTGTTTCACTTTTCTCATGCTCATACTGGAAACAGAATTTACCTTTTAGTATTTCTTTCAGGGACAGAGTTTCAGCAGAGTATTATACAGTATTAGTAATTATCATTATATAAAAATCTTAGTTATTTTCTCTAAATAGATGCAACTAGAGACCATACTCGTAAGTGAAATAAATCAGACTTTCATGTGCAATTATTGTTTTGTCTCCTTTAGGGTAAGAACGTAGAAGAGCAAATAAAATTGGAAGAATACAATAGATGCTGTGAAAAGGGAATGAACCCATTCAAATGGAAGGAATCACTGAAATGAGGAGAACAGGAGAGGGACTGGGAAAAGAGATAGATCTATGTGTGTAAGAAGGATGGCTTGGATAATTGTACTGATTTCTGCTGGTCTGTGGAAAGGAGCAGTGAATGTTGTTGTTGTTGTTGTTGTTGTTGGATTTTCAAATTTTCTCCCTTTTTCTCTCTTCTTAATTTCTTATAATTTTTTTCTCTTTTTTTCATTTTTCTTCCAATTTTACATGCATATTTTGGTGATGTGAACAACTAATAGGAAGACAACACTCTACAGTACAAGAAATACTGTCTATTTTATTTTATTTTGTTTAGTGAAATGCTCTATCATTTGTAATTTTTTGTTTTAATAATATTTTGATTTATTTCAATTTTTAATATCATGATTTTTTAATATCATGCTTGTAATCCCAGTACTTAGGAGGCTGAAATATGATCACCACAAATTTAGGGCTACCTTGGAATAAAAGGAAAGACGCTGTCTCAAAAACAAACAAATATAGTGTCCCAGTTATAATTTATCCTACATGCTTTTCATTTGAAGAGATTTACAGATAATTATTACATTTTTGAAAGATAATTATTACATTTTATTTATTTTTTTATTTTTATGTTTTTTTGGGGGGAAAAGATCTACAGGGTGTTCAGAATCTCACTAGTAGATCAGACTCATAGTGATCCACCTGTTTACAGCCTCCCAAGAGTTGGGATTACAGGCACACGCCACCACTCCCAGACTCAATTGCCATCGCAGCTTGACCCTGGGGCAGGGCCAGCATGGCTGGCCCGGGGAGTTAACTCCTGGCCCCTGTGCCTGCTTGCAGGTGCTTTAATCCGCTAAGCTATTTGGCCGGCCCTAATTATTACATCTTAAACATCTGTAACAGAAAGCTTTTTCTCATAGTCATTTTCGCTCATTTTCTGTTTTACCATGTTAATATTGACTAATGTTTTATATTCTTGGGGATTATTTTCATAAATAGAAACTCTGTGTGTGTGTGTGTGTGTGTGTGTGTGTGTGTGTGTGTGTGTTTCTAAAATAGATTGGGGGAAGTAATGAGAACCTAAGTTTTAAGATAATTGAAAAGTTCAGGTTCTCTCCTGTATTTAAACCTTAAATGTACCAATGTACTGTGTGCAAAAAGAGGCGTAAGCTGCACCCCTTCTTGGCAACTTTTTATCACTTACATAAGAGACAAAACATATGTATAAGCATTCCAGAAACATATAATGCATTTTATATTAGTTATAAAGAAAATACTACACGTCAAAATAGTTTCTTGAAGGCTAGTGAAAGAAAATCCTGGGCCAGCGAGATAGCTCAGGGGACTAACGTACCTGATTAGGCAAGCCTAGGCAAGCACAGGGACCATGATTTCATTCCTGGCACCACATGCCCCAGGGCTGGCAAAGCTGGCCAGAGTCAGGGCATAGTGGTGCCTGTAATTCTAGCACTGGGGAGGCTGAAAGCAGGAGGATCACCATGAGTCTGAGCTGCATAGTGAGACACTGAAACAACCAAATACATTTTTAAAAATATTGGTGGTTTTATTTTTTTTTTTTTTTAGTTTTCATTTTATTTTAAAGAATAAAAATAAATACCAGAAACAAAGACAAAAACAGAGTAACAAGTGACAGTACCCATAATATAGTTTCAAAAAAAGAATAAGAATTTAACAATGGTTGTTAAATTACATATTTTCATCATCAAATCTGTTGTTCAGATCAGAAATATAGATTTGCAAAATTGGTCAAATGATTAAACATTAATGCTCAGTTTCAATCAATTTTAATTGTTTCTTGTCCTTTTTCACTTTATTGTCTTTAGTTTATTTTTAAGAGAGAATATTAGTTGATAAGACATTAAAAATGGTACACATGGACCAGCCAGATAATTCAGCAGATTAAAGTGCCTGCTTAGGCAGATGCATGGACCCGGGTTGCGATCCCTGGGAGCACGGAAATGGTGACTGAGACTGGGCGTGGTTGCATGCCTGTAATCCCAGCGCTTGGGAGGCTGAACAACAAGAGGATCACTATGAGTCCGACTTGTGCAGTGAGACCCTGTACTAAATACATTAAAAAAGGTACACATTCAGGAGAACAGGATGAGAGGTGTTCAACTGTGGTTTTTGTACTGCACTTTGCTGTCTTCGAAGTAGTTGCTCAGACTATAGATAATATTGTGTAGAGTTAGTTAATGTGAAAATTTTAAATATTAACCTCTACTTTCAAAAATCTGATGGGAATGGATATTACAATCACCTCAGCTATCCCAAATAAATACTTGCATGGTTTCTCCCCCTTCCAATTTTTTCCCTATGTCTTTTCCCTTTCTCTCATCTTTATTGTTTATTTGTTATGCTCAGTTTCTTTCCATTTTATTATATCTATTAGTCCTGGCAAATTTTATTTATTCTTTTAGGTTCTTACACATGGGACAATACAAGATTTACATATGTGGGTCTGATTCATTTCACTTTTGAGTATAGCCTCTAGTTGCATCCACTTACCTATAAAGGCCCCAAGTTTGTCTTTCTTCATAGCTGAATAATACTTCATTGCATAAAAAATATTTTTTTATCCATTCCTCATATGATGGGCATTTTGGTTGTTTCCAAGATTTGGCTAGTTGTTCAGCTCTAAACATGATGGCACACGTATCACTGTCATGTGAGGTTTTCAGTTGTTTTGAAAAATGGGAATTTCAATCCTAGTTTGTTTTTTCAGGAACCAGGGATTGAACTCAGGCTCTTGCACACTTATTCTACTGAGCCATTTCCCCAGCTCCCCCTGGCCCCTATCAATCCTAGTTTTTTGAGGTGTTGCCAGACTGATTTCCATAGTGGTTTTACCAGTCTACATTCCCACAGCAGTGGAGAAGGGTTTGTTTTCCCCACAGCCTTTTCAGCATTTGCCATTAGTTGATTTCTTTAGGACAGCCATTCTTTCTGGGGTGAGACAGTATCTCAGTATTGTTTGAATTTACATTGTTTGGATGACCAGTACTGTGGAACGCTTTTTTTTTTTTTTTTTTTTGCATTTATTTGCCAGTTGTACTTCTTCCTCTGAGTAGTGTGTATTCATCTCAGATGCCCATTTGTGGAATGGCTCTTTGAATTTTGAGACCCTGATTTTATCATAGTATGCACCACCACTCCCATACTCTGTAACTGGCTCAGGGCACCCAGCAGCAGGGCCAGTGTGGTATGAGGTACCAGGGATTGAACCCCTACCCCTGTGCTTGCCTAAGCAGGTACTTTACTAAACAGACCATGGTTTCATTCCTGTTCATGAGACAGATTGGCATGGAATTGTCTTTTTTTGGTTGAATATGTCTCTGGGTTTGGTATCACTGTAATATTTTCCTCCAGGAATGATTTTGGGAGTATTGCTTATTTTTCAAGTTCATTGAAGAGCTTGAGAAGTATTGGGATTAAATCTTCTCTAAATATCCTGCAAAATTCAGCTGTGAATCTATGAGGACCTGGGATTTTCTTTGTTCGTAAGTTTTTTATTACATTTTCAATTTCATTGGCTGCAATTGGGTTATTTTAGACTTTTTATATCTTCTTGATTTAGTTTTGGTAATTTGCACTTATCTAGAAAGCTGTCCATTTCTTCTATGCTTTCCATTGTGGGAGTATAAGGATTTTCATAGGAGCTGCCACTTGACCCGACCCGAGGATTAGTCAACGAGGACCCTGGAAGCTGAGTAGGGATGAAATAGGGACAGGAGACACGAGAAATGGAGGCACGACAAAGGTTCTGATCAAGCCCCTGTTTATTCAAGGAAGTCTCAGCGAATTTATAGGAAGCAGGGAAGAAGAGGGAGGAGTGATTACATGTCATCAGGTCGCTAGGCACTGGGGGGTGGTCTCTAGAATGGATATCAGGCATGTGACTTCTGGGAAATGGCTTGGAGGGGAAACAGAAACTTAGCTCTGGGAAGGTCACAAGACAACAGATCAAATGCAGCAGTCTGTAGTATGAGGCCAAGCATTGGTTTCCCACAGGTCCCCCTTTCTTTTAATATAAAATGGCAAGAAATGACTGTGTCCTTGGGGAGACTGTGTCTGGCTTGGGTCAGGGAGCATGCACATCACCCCAACTCTACCTTACCCATCATTGGAAGGCTGGCCAACATAAGGCCCAGTTCCTGTCTTAGGCAGTGGTTGGTGACACATGTGAGTCCCAGTTGCCCGTCTCTGACTATTCAGTCTACCACACCAAGGTGAGAAAGCCGAGACGCTTAAGGCTCAGTGACATCATGTGCATATCTGTTACAATTTGAGTAGTTTTCTATATCAGTCATTTCAAGTCTATGGTAATGGACCTGTAGGGGTTGTAGTTTTACAGCATTAATCTGTTGTCTAACAAAGGCCATTAGCCTGTTAAAGAGGCAGGGTCCCAGAGATAGTAAAACTAGGAATCCTGTGAGGGGCCCGAGTAAGGGGAGGAGGTAGG
>NW_004524741.1:3191434-3212794 GCF_000260255.1 Octodon degus
TTTTGAGCTGTTGTGAGCATCCCAGAACTGACATGGCAGTCAGTAGATGACTAATGACATGCCTAGTGGCCTCACCTGTCTGAAGGGAGGCATAAATAAAGCCACTAAATATGTCTACAGTTACATGGGCATATTTAAGGTTGCCAAATTCTGATATGTGAGTAACATCCATCTGCCATAACACATTTGGTGTGAATCCTCTCGGGTTGACTCCAAAATGTGGAACAGGTAGGTGTGTGGCGCAGGAGGGGCAATTTTTGACAATTTGTCTATCTTGTTCTCAGGTAATCTTATGCATCAAGTGGAGGGTTTGGGCATTAAGATGATGTAGCTTATGACTTTTTTGTGCTAAGGCAATCTTGTCTGTAGTAGAACAGATAAAGGCATGTGGGTATATTGTTAAACGAGTGGCAAGGTCAGTTTTATGATTTCCTTCAGCAAGGGGTCCTGGAAGGCCTGAATGAGCATGTAAGTGTCCTATAAAGAAGGGTTGAGTTCTATTGGTAATACATTTTTGCAGTTCAGAGAATAGATGTGTCTTATTCGGGTGGAAGTTTCCAATAAAGGCACAGACTGTGCGATATAGGAGCTATCTATGTAAATATTGAGGGGTTGATTAGGAAAAATAGAGAGGACTGCCAGGACAGCATTTAGCTTGGTTATCTGGGCAGATGAGCAATTGGTAGGGAAGGAAAAGGTTTTATTTTGACACGTATAGGTCACCATGCCCGTTGAAGAGCCATCAGTAAAGACCAACAAGTCATCGCGCAATGGTTGGAACTTTGTGACAGTGGGAAAAACAAACTCATGTTTGTTAGCAAAGTCAATAAGCTTATTAGAAGGGTAATGATTGTCAATGTGGCCAGCATAGGAAGCCAAAGCTATGGGCCAAGATTCAGTGGTTTGCATGAGCCAATTAATTTGTTCTCTGGTGTAAGGTTGAATAATGACATTTGGTTCTTTGCCAAAGTAAATCTTTGCTTGCTGGCCACCCAAAACAATGATATCTGAAACAGCTTGGTAACAGGGGTTAATTACTCTTTTAGGGGTAACAGGTAGATGAATCCACATCAGGGGTGCTGTCTGCCAAAAAACTGCAGTTGGGGAATGAGGGTTATTACAGACAATAAACTGCAGAAGTTTATTGTAATCAATAAAGGTGATAGTCTGTGACCTAATGGCCTGTTCTATGTTATGTATAGCTTGTCTAGCTTCATCAGTAAGTGTCCAAGGGGAAGTGGGGTCAGCATAGCCCCGCAGGATATCATAAAGGGGTTGTATTTCTTGTTTACTAAGCTTTAAATAGGGTAAAAGCCAATTGACATTCCCCAGGAACTTTTGGAAATCATTTAAGGTTTTAAATCAGTCTAGTCTCAGTTGTAGGTTTTGTGAAAAAACCCGAGACCCCCGCATCTGAAAGCCCAAGAAGGTGTAGGGGTCTGAGAGCTGGACTTTATCGGGGGCAACCTGAAGTCCCTGACTTTTTAGGGCAACTTGCATTTCTTGGAGGCATTGTAACGTGCTTTGACCATCTTTTCCTGCTATTGAAATGTCATCCATGTAATGAATGATGTACATTTTTGGCCAATGGTCTCTTATATTTTGTATGGCCTTTGCAATGAAGGCCTGGCATAAAGTCGGGCTGTTGGCCATGCCCTGTGGCAGAACGCGCCATTGAAATCTTTTCATGTGTTCTTTGAAGTTTGTAGCCAGGAGGCTAAAGGCAAAGCATTTTTGATCTTCGGGATGGAGAGGAATTGTGAAAAAGCAATCTTTTAAGTCAATGACAACTTTAAAATATTCCAAGGGTATACCAACAGGTGAAGGGAGGCCAGGTTGAAGCACCCCCATCAGGACCATTGTCTTGTTGATGGCCCTAAGATCTTGTAGTAGTCGCAACTTACCAGATATTTTCTTAATGACAAAAATAGGGGTGTTCCAAGGGGAGCTACTGGGTGTGATGTGAACTGCTCTAAGCTGTTCCTGCACCAGCTGTTGTGCCGCCTGTAGCTTCTCTGAAGAGAGAGGCCACTGATCGACCCATACAGCATCATCAGATAGCCGGGTAATTTGTTCTGCATGGGTCACAGGAAGATCAATGGCCCCTAGGAAAAATGGCCTAAGCCGGCTCTATCAGATTTAAGAGTGGGTTGTATGGGCTCTGTTACTCCTGAATTGTTTTTTCCTAAACCCTGACCAGGCAAAAATCCTTAATTTAACATTTGGGCAGTAACAACAGCATTGGGGCTACCCATGATGAGTACCATTTGAGACAGAAGATCTTGGCCCCATAAATTAATAGGTAGTCCATTAGTAACATAAGTTTGGATATTACCTTGGTTTCCTTCCTTATCCTTCCCAGTAAGAACCTTTGAGCTCATCTCAGGATTTTGGCTTTGACCTATTCCTTTTAAGTGAGTCAGAGTGGGATTAAGGGGCCAGGCAGGAGGCCAATCATCCTTTTTGATGATTGTAACATCGGCACCAGTATCTATGAGGCCAGAAAACTGTTTTCCATCCAACCATAGGGTCAAAAGGGTTTTTGTTGTGAAATTATTTGTGCCCAACAAACATCCGAAGACCCAGGTTTGGAATCACCATGGTGATGTGAAAGTGTTTTGTTGGGTGTCAAAGATAATGGTAAAAGCAATAATTGAGCAAACCTTTGTCCTTGAGAAACAGTTTGAATAGTTTTCAGGGAAGAGGCCATGACCTTAATCTCTCTGGAGTAGTCATTATCAATCACTCCAGGGAGCACCTGAAGTCCCTCAAGGGTGGTAGTATTGCACCCTATGACAAGACCAGACAAGCCTTGGGGTAAAGGGCCAAAAACACCCATAGGGAGAGCTTGGATTCCCATGTCAGGAGTCAATAATGTATGGGTGGAGGAACTGAGGTCCAATCCTGCACTCCCTGCTGTGGCTCGGAAGAGGTCTGAAATGGATTGCTGTTTGCCGGGACAAAGCTGGTCACCCCAAAGATTTATTTTGGTTTGGGGGCCTGGGGCTGGCCCCGATTCCCATTTCCCTACTGCGGAGGAGTTTGTAAAGGAGGGAGCGGGTTGCCATCAATGTCTGTCTTAGATCTACATTCTTTGGCCCAATGAAGGCCCTTTTTGCATCTGGGACAGGGTTTGGAAGGTTTGGTCTTAATTTAGAGGTTTTGCCTTCTTTGTCACAATTTTTTTGAGAAATGACCAGAAGCACCACACTTGAAGCATTTTTGGGAATCCTTATGGTTCAGAAACTGTTTGACAGTGAACCCCTATAAGGCAGCGGCCTTGGCGAGGCCCTGTTGATAAGCTGTTCCAATATCAGCACAGAGGTGGATGTAGCCTGTGAGATCCGTCTTTTTTCTGTGTGGTCTGATTGCTGCTTGACAGGCAGCATTAGTATTTTCATAAGCCAATTGTTTAACAAAATCAGAACCCACATCAACGTTACCAAATATTCTGTTAGCCGCGGTTAAGAGGCGGTGGGCGAAATCGGCAAAAGGCTCATCTGCTCCCTGCTTAAGATTAGTAAGAGAGGCACTTGCAAAACCTTTGGATGGCAGTTTTTTCCAAGCTTTAGAGGCAGCGGCCTGAATTTGAGCATACGCTCCGGCGTCAAGGCATATTTGCTCCTCAGTAGAAGCATAACGTCCTTCCCCCATTAGCATGTCAAAATTGATCGGGCTGCCGGCCTGTAGGTTACGCTTGGCCATTTCTCTGCAATTTTCAATAAACTCTGATTGTTGTAAGAGAAAGTCACCACTCGAAAGAGTGGCTCTAGCTAACATACGCCAATCGCTGGGCAAAAGCCAAAGATCAGCAACAGAGTCAAGAATGGCAACAGTATAGGGGGCAGTAGCACCATATTGGGTCACTGCAGTTTTAAGTTCTTTAAGAACCTTAAAATCAAAACCAGAGTGGGTGTGGACCAAACATCCCTGGGCATCAGTAGACTCGAAAATTGGAAAAGCCTCAAAGTCTAACAAGGTAGAGGGTAGGCCAGGGCAAACAGAAGATTTCTGAGAGTCACCAGAAGGCGGCAGTGCATCCATATCAATTAAGATGGAAGTAAGATCCTGCCAGGCAGTGGGCCGGGAGACAAAGCCACCAGTAGGTGGTGTCGAAGGAACACAGGAGGAGCTAGGCTGATTGTGGTGACAAGAATTTTTTAGTCAGAGTTCTTTAAGAAGAATAATAAGGTCTTGATGTTCTTTTTCTGAAGCGATCTGAGACTTAAGGAATTGTACCTAGACTTTAGTTCTGCCTGGGAATCAAAAGCCAGGAAAACGGCAGGCAGAGCAGTGAGAAAAGGTGGGGGACAATCTGGAATGTGATATTGAGTGGCTTGTTGTGCTAGATTATCCCAGCCAATGTTATTAGAATGCGCTATAAGCTCTGGGGGCTTTGGCAAACCAGGGTAAATTTTTCTATACAGTTTAGTAGCCACAGTGTCAGTGGGGGTAACTGTATTCAAAATGGCCAAAGAGGCTCCACCCCCTATAGGCTTCTTCACCAATTGGGAAGAAGTTCTTTGTTCTCCACCATCTTTGTCCGCAAGCTCTGCACCATCTTGAGCTGGCGCCTGAGTCATCTCCCCATCACCGTCACTATCGAAGGACATAAGGTCCTCTTGTTGTTTGGGGGCATCTGAACTAGTTTGAGTGGATGGTTTACTGACCAAAGTGGAGACTGAGGGATTAGAGTCCACTCGGAGGATCTTTTTACCCTTCTGAATCATAGAAGCAACCTGGGGATCTCGAGACTTTTGGGATAAGAGTTCAGATTTCAGTAAGCAAAAGCAGTCACAGGGACTGTTTCGGGCCCAAAAACATCATAATAGTCTTTTAAAGCATTGCCCACCCATTTCCAGTGCTTGGAGTCAATAGTACCTTCCAAGGGAAACCAGGGACAGACCTCCTTTATATATGCAAAATACTTAGACAAATCTTTACCTTTAACCTTTACTCCTCATGCCCTGAGAACTTTTTCTAAACCTTGTATAAACATTTCATGTTCACTAATTGCCTGTCCCATAATGAATCGCCGGTCACTTACCGAGGGGACGCGACACGGCAGGCTCCTGCAACGAGTCAACCTCCTGAGGAGAGGGTGCTGGCCAGGATGATGACTGGTGTCCCTCACTGGATCCCCCATGCTAGAGCCCCGCGTTGGGCACCACTTGACCCGACCCGCGGGTTAGTCAACGAGGACCCTGGAAGGGGAGTAGGGATGAAATAGGGACAGGAGACACGAGAAATGGAGACAAGACAAAGGTTCTGATCAAGCTCCCGTTTATTCAAGGAAGTCTCAGCGAATTTATAGGAAGCAGGGAAGAAGAGGGAGGAGTGATTACACGTCATCAGGTCGCTAGTCATTGGGGTGTGGTCTCTAGAATGGAGATCAGGCATGTGACTTCTGGAAAATGGCTCGGAGGGGAAACAGAAACTTAGCTCTGGGAAGGTCACAAGACAACAGATCAAATGCAGCAGTCTGTAGTATGAGGCCAAGCATTGGTCTGCCACACTGTATTTCCACAGGATCTGTAGTAATTCACAATTTTCATTCCTTATTGCTTGATTTTCAATTTTTCCTTCTTTTTGATGAGATTTGTTCAATTTTATTTGATCTTTCAAAGAAGCAGCTTTTGAAATGTTAATTCTTTGTATTGTTTTCTTTGTCTCAATTGCATTAATTTTTCCTCTAAGCTTGATAGTTTGCTGCATTCTTTAGGTGTTAGGCTTGATTAGCTCTTCTTTTTCTAGAATCTTCAGATGCAGCATCAGGGTATTATTTGTCCTCATTCTGCTTTCCTAATGTGTGTCCACCACTATAAGTTTCCCTCTGAGAACTGCTTTTATTGCATCCCACAAATTCCGGTAAGTTATGTTTGAATTTTTGTTGATTTGTAGGTATCATTTAATTTCTTGTTTAATTTCATCTGCAACCCATTGGTTGCTGAGGTGAGTATTGTTTAATTTCTATGTGTTTATGGGGATGTTGTGGTTTCTATTGTGGTTAATTTCTAGTTTCATTGTACTGTGGTCACATTATCTGCACGGGATGATTTCTGTTTCCTTGCATTTACTTAAGCATGATCTGTGGACTAGGATGTGATCTATTAAAGAGAACATCCCATGTGCAGCTGAAAAGAGCATGTATTCAGATCCTGTTTGGGAGAAAACTTTGTAAATGTCAAGTAAGTACATTCATTGAACAGTTTGGTTTAGTTCTCCTACCACTTTGCTAATTTTTTGCCTATTTGACCTATCTTTTTGAGTTAAGAGAGTGTCAAAAGTCCTGTTAAGATTGTGTTATTGGTTATTATATTTTTCACGTCCTTTAAAATTTGTTTCATATAGTTGGATGTTCCCACATTTAGTGAATACATATTTATGATTGCTGTCTTCCTCTTCAATTTTTCCTCTTAGCAGTGTGTAGTGAGCTTCTTTAACTTGTTTGATTGTTCTGGGATTTTTATTTTTTATTTGTTAAGTATTTTGTACAGAGTCTCACTACCCAGCTTAGACTCATAATGATCCTCCTGTTTTCAGGTTCACCAGTGTTGGGATTGCAGGCTTGTGTCATCATGCCCAGTCTTGGTGGCCAGCTCAGCACACCCGGGAGTAGGGTTAGTGCGGCATGTGGTCCAGGGATCAAACCCAGTCCCTGCACTTGCCTAAGCAAGTGCTTAGTCCACTGAGGTATCTTACCAGCCCTTTATTTGATCTTTTTTGGTTTGAAGTCCAGATTGTCTGAAAACAACATAGCTACTCCTGCTTTTTCTGGTTTCCTGGAGCATGAAGTATTTTTTCCATCCTTTCAATCTCAGCCTATGAATTTCTATATGGGTCAAATGTGTTTCTTATATACAAGGAACACATATTGTTGGATTTTGTTTATTGATGAATTCTGCCAATCTATTTCTTTTAGTTGGTGAATTGCATCCATTTATATTGATGGCTATAATTGATATATATATTGGCTTATAATTGTCCGTTACATTTGTGCAGTTGGTTTCCTACTTTCCTATGTTTTTTTGCCCTACTTTGTGGATTTTTTGTTTTTGTTCTTGAACTTATGGCCATTTTATTCCCTTTCTAGAATGTCTTTTAATATTCTGTGTAGAGTCGGTTTGGTTATCATGAAATTCTTTAGCTGTTCTTTGTCATGGATATATTTTACTTCTCCACTGAACTTGAGAAAGAGTTTTCCAGGATATAACAGTCTGGGTTGGAATTCATTTTCTTTTAATACTTGGAATACATTGCTTCATGTTCTTCTTGTTTTGATGGCTTGTGCTAAGAAATCTGCTGTTATTCTGATGCATTTTTCTTTAAACGTGAACTGTTTCTTTTCTCTAGTGGCTTTTAGTATGTTGTTTTTGTGCTGAATCTCTTTTTTTAAAACAATGTATTTGGTTGTTGTAGGGCCTCACTATGCAGCTCAGACTCCTGGTGATCCTCCTGCTTTCAGTCTCCCCAGTGCTGGACTTATAGGCATGCGTCACTACACTAGGAATCTGTGGCCAGCTCAGCCCACCATGGGGGTAGGGCTGGCAAAGCATGTGGTGCTGGGGATCAAACTGTGGTCCTTGTGTTTGCCTAAGCAGGTTCTTTTGTCCCCTGAGCTGTCTCACCAGCCCCTTTGTGCTGAATTTCTGTCATTTTGGTTATTATATGTCTGGGCTCAGATTTACTTGGGTTGATATTATTTGGAGTTCTATATGCCTCGGTTACTGAATATCAGCTTTTCCCCCATATTTGGGAAGTTTTCTGTGACTTCTGTCCATATTCTTTTTTTATGTTGTTTGTGTTGGCTCATTCTTTCTCAATGATGCCAATTAATTTTCTGTCAATCTTTGCATCACATTGTATCTCTTCAATTATTATTTCCTGAATCCTTTATTTTTTTAAATTTTAAGGGCTGGCCAAACATCTCAGCAGATTAAAGTACTTGCAACCAGGCAGAGGGGGAAGGGATTGGATCCCCAGGCCTGCTTTACCACCCCCACCACCAGGGCACACTGAGACGGCAATTGAGACATGGTGTGGTGGCGTGTGCCTGTAATCCCAAGTTTTGGGAGGCTGTAAACAGGTTGATCACTATGAGTCCGATCTAGTAGTGACACCCTGAATACCCTGTAGATCCTTCCCTAAAATACAAAAGATAAAATAAAATAAAACAAAATAAATTTTATTTTATGTATTTGGTACAGGGTCTCACTATGCAGCTTGGCCTCATAGTAGTACTTCTGTTTTCAGCCTCACCAGTGCTAGGATGACAGGTGTGCACCCCCTGCCCAGTCTCAGTGGCTGGTTCAGCAAGCACGAGGGCAGGGCTGGTGCAACATGTGGTACCTGGGATTTAACACCAGTCTCTGTGCTTGCCTAAGGAGGTACTTAGTCCACTGAGCTATCTCACTGGCCCAGCCATTGTTTTGAAGAGATCTTTCTTTACTGTTCACTATCTGCAATGGCGTCTTCAAGTTCTAAAAGTCTCCACCTTCATTCATTGGGTTTTGCCAACTTATGATGGAGCTCTTAACTTCTTCTATGTCTCTGAATTTGTTTCAAGCACTCTATTTCTTTCTTACATTGATTATTCAAGTTTTCCATTATTTCTTAATTCCCCTCTACTTTTTTTTTAATCAGTGTCTTCTTCAGAAATGCTGAGTAATTTTTTCATTATAGTTATCATTTTTCTAACCTGGGAGATTATTTCTCATCTGATTTTCTCTATTCCCTTCTGAAGTTGTTTCTTTACTTCAGATATTTCAGGTCTGTGACTTCCGATATCTTTTATGCTGATGTCTCCTGGATTTATTCTGGGTGCACCCAGGGCCTCAGATTATATTTTGCTCCTTCACTTTGTCGTTTTCTATTTCAGTGTGAACTCTTCTATTTTGATCTCTGTGATACTTTTTGTGACGGTATGATAGTAGGTAGCTGTATCACTGCAATCAAAACCTCTCTGTAAAGGGTCTCTTAGGTATCTCTCCTATGTCAGAGATTCTCGTGTAGAGTGTGTCCCAAGTTTTTGCCTTCCCTATTGGTTGAGAGTGGGATACTGGTTTCCATTTGGCACTGTCCTCCATCCTTCGGTATAGGGTTTTGGTGAGGTTATTACCTAAGCACTTCCTGGTGTTGCTACTCAAGGAAGAACATACTGTCATGGTAGATATGGTATCCTAGCTAGAGTAGTACAATTAGCAATACTAACAATACCACATGAATGTGAGAAATTGACAAAGTTTCATAATTCATGGTTTTGTATTTTAGACCTTAGAGGCAAACACTATATCTATATAAGAAAGTGGATTGTAAATTGGGAATTTGTATGGAAACTCATTCCCTCAGTTCTGTCTGGGCACATCTACCTCACATATTTGGAAACTCCCAAGCAGACTAATTCACCTAAGTGACCTCCTGCCACCTCTGTGTCACAGGGATCCTTCTGGTAGTTCTCAGTCTGGACCCTGCTGGGCCTAACAGAATGCCTCAGCTCACTGTGTCTAGCTGCAGGCCTCACCCTCACCTCCTGGGGCTGTACTGTGACATTTGGCCCACTGGTTCTGTCCACCTCTAGTGTTCTGCGCTGCCATAGTGAGCCCACCTAGAATACTCTTGCTAAATCTCTTGCTATGTTTTATGCCAGGAGAACAAGTAACTCAATCTCAAAAAAAAAAAAGAAAAAAAATTTTTTATTGTTTTTGTTTTGTTTTGTTTTGCTTCTGGGATCAAACTCAGGACCTAGAGCTTGCCAGGCAGGCACTTACACTGCTGAGCTATCTCCCCAGTCCTGCGAGCAAAAGTATGAAAGCCTTACAGTGTAGGCTTGTAGTCTAGCTACTCAAGTGGCTGATGTAAGAAGATCACTTGAAGCCAGGAATTCAAGGTCGACGGGAACCATATAACAAGAATGGTTCTTCTTTCCCTCTCCTAAAAGAAGCAGCAAAGGAAAAATGTTTTTGCTGTTGACAGGGAAAATGAATAGAATATGTAGGACCAGCTGCAGAAAAGCAGATTTGTGTGCTAAGATTCAAGGAGAGGTTTTGATAACATGCATGGACAGGCATATAAAGCAACAGATCTACAAAAGCACTGAGGGAAAATATAAGAGATAAAGAGCGGCTCAGCTCATATTTTGCGTTCATCTCAGGGTTTCATTGCACAGGATGCTACGACATTTGCTTTGCACAAAACACTACAGTATTTGTAGCTGACCTCAACGCCCTGTATTTGTCATCCTAGAATAATAATTTCATAAATAGAGAGACTGCAAAGGAGGGATTATAAGTATATAAAGAAGAATCACTCTATATACGAGACTGCAATTTAATCTCTGCTATATAGCTAAATGCATGGGTGGGATGATTCTAAGGGTATATATATTCTCAATCATTTTGATTTCTATTAGGAAAATTATAATAATTTTTTTCTATTAGATGTGATCTTAGATGTTTTATTATACATGAGATGTCATTTTCCAGTTGTCCTGCATTGATGCTACATTACTGGTTTAATGACTTAGCTTCATTCCTGTGACCAGGTCATTAAATGAGTTGGTTGCTGTGGTAGATTAACTAATGGCCAATTTGTAACATCCTGCTGAACAGAACTAACATGTTCACCATTGTGGAAGTGCCACCTAAAGATTGTTGACAACAGCCTAAGAGAACTGGAGGGGAAGATGGTATGCTGTTGATTCCCCTGAGAAGCTTGTTATGCTGGTTTTCCTGATATGGAATCAGCTGTTCTCATTGTTGGAGGAGCTCTGGTCCTCGGTATTGCTGAGGATAGCTGTGGTTCCTTTTCGCTTGAGCATTGCTTCCTGGCTCCAGTGCAGATTCCTCAGCCTGGTGGCACAGATCTTTCATCCCACTGGCATGTATGTTCTAGCTTCCACTACTAAACTTTGGACCTTCCTAGTTCAGTTTCTTGATTCAGACTTGCATGAGACATTGCTATTAGCTTAGTTCTCTAGCTGGACTTGTAGAGCACATGCTATGGGCTCTAGGTCTTCAGCTGGACTCATGCAGGGCCTTGTTGTGGGATATGGGTCCTCAGCTAGATTTTCTGGGTCCCTAGTGCATGGATAGATCTCTGGAACTCTTTTTCATTTGACTTTTGCATGAATATATGACCTGTATTACAGCTACTCCCTTGAAAACCCAGATTATATCAGTCTCTATAAGAGCAATTATAAAAAGTATGCACATTACAATATTCAGAACAAAGGAATTGTCAAAGAAACTGATAGGTTTTCTTTTCTTTGTATAACTCTTATATGTGGTATTATACTATACAATAATATAAAACTATAGTAATTTACTGTACAGCACAATCAACACAATTACAGTAGTATATAAACAAAGTATACTGTACAAAAAATGATACTGAGGCTCTATAAATAAGAAGTATAGAACAGTACAAAAAAATGGGTCGTAAGTCTGAACAGTGAATCTTGCTCATAAATTCAATGGTTAAACAGATTATAAGATGAGGGATATCTAAATTTAAAACATCTCAACTACATGAGCATTCTAATTTTTTAGAACTCTGGCAGGTCCCGGAGAAGCAATGGCTTCAGAAGAGTTCTAAGTCTACTGAAGCTATGGAAAATGAATTTCCAAAGTCATCATTGTTATAGAAAGCATCACCTTTCTCATGACAGAAGTGTTTGTAGAATCAATGTGGTAGCACTTTAAAAAAAAAATCAAAATGCAATATGTTCATTTATGCATGTTGTCCTTAATTATAGTCAGGCTTTGATTTAATGCATTTGTTTTTCCAGTTTACAGAAAATTTAATTTTTTAATGTCTAATGAAATTTATCAATGATTTAAATGGTTAACAAAGTACATTTTATAACATATTCTAAATTAGGGTGTGTTTTATTCATTTTGTGGCAGTATGCTACCTTGGTAGAAGGAGGGGAAGACTCTGCTTGCATCTTGCAATCAAGTAACCCCAGACAGTACTGCCCCAGACAGTACTGCATACACTTGAACATCCCTTTTCAATGGAAAATAAAAATGGTTAGGCCTGTAACTGTGTACATCAGAAAAATAGAGCTGTCACTGATGTCTTACAACTCTCAGCCATTTTCACCAACAATATCAGGCCAACTCTACGTGATGGATCCTTTATATCTTTTACTGAACTATCCTTCACTCATCCAAAATATGTATTTGACAAGCATTTGTTTTTCAATTTTGTACATTGTACAAGAGAAAGAGAAATTCATTGCTGGTAGGTATCATGTAGTAATCCTATTTGAAGGCTGCATTCACATGTGTTACCTGATTGCATTTTTTTCATTTCTACATATGAGTTATGGCTTAGCAAATATTAAATACCTAAGATGTCTGTGGCACGGGTTTAAAGAGCATAGAAATAATAATACCATAGACTAATTTCTGAAATCTAATATCCCTTATTCATGTCCTTGTTCCATTACTGTTTACTGTGGATTAGTATAAAATGTTTCTTTTCAGATTCTAACAACTGGCATATAGGTTAATCAGCACTTGGCTGCTCTGAAGAGAAATCTCCTTTTCTCTCATTGTCTTCTGTCTCTCACATACATTCACACACACACACACACACACACACACACACACACACATTATTAAATAGCAGATGAATTAGGCAGAAACAATTCAGTGGATATCCCACACAAGTGGTACATAAAAATAAATATAACTGCCTTATTTTGTAACATGTGAAAATATATTTATTGATTTTTAGTTTTAAGAGTAAGATTGGAACTTGAAAGACAGGTCACGTGTCACTCATGGACTTCACGTAGGACTGTCCATGAGGTAATTCAAGGAGACAACAATAATACCAAGAGTTGCTAAAACCTTGGGCCTGTGTGGGTGCTAGTTGCTATAGACCTGTAATTCTGACTAGACACTTTGGGCAGTTTTTAGTCTACTTTAGTTTATTTTTTGAGTCAGGGTCTTGCCACATAGTCCATTGCCCTATATTTTCTGGTAGTTACACAAGCTGGCCTGATATTCGCAATTCTCCTTCAGCCTTTCAGTGCTGGGATTACTGGTGAGCACCTCCTCACCCAGAAAGACAAAAATGCTTTTTAATGTGAGGCCAACATGAAAAAGTCTGAGGCCAGATGCTTTAATTTCAAGTACTAGACTGTATCCAAGTTGGAACATACATTCAACCTAAAACATGTATAAGAAATTCTATGAGATATACTTTACAGCAAGGTGCAACCAGGGTGTAGTTATATAACTACATTGTATGAATTTTCAAAGCAATAATGTAAAAAAATCAACTACATTGTAAGTACAATGGATTGAGTGCCAGAAGAAATTTTGGATTGAAAACTGATCTAAGAGTCTATGCACAAGGAAAGAGAAACAGGGAATTAACCTGTTCTGACCACAGACTGCCAAAAAGTATCATTTTGTTTGAGTTCCTATGCTGTGGCAGTTCTCTTAGTCTAGCCTTCAGCTCCTTCATTCCCCAAATTCCTTGGTACCTAATAAGGCTCTCCTTAGAGTTCATTTCTTCAAAGAACCGTGCCACCTAAAAGCAGCACATTCTTCTTCACAGCATAATTTCCACATAAAATTCACAAGATTATTTTATGTAAACATATTGGCCAAGTTTGTTTTCCATTTCTAGGTGGGATTTACCTCTAAAATAATTAATATTTTTAAAATCTAACAAAACAAAACTAAATAATAATCTGATTTTGAAGTTTTTCTTTCACTTCTCTACTCTACTGACCCCTTTCTCCTCTACTTCTAAACAATCCTGCTCTCAGTTGCTTTTTTCAGTTAGAAAGTATAAGGACAACAGCCTACCCTCTTCTTCCAAACTCTGCTCTTAAGGATATAGAATTCCTTCCCACTATCTTGGGTGCATATATGTGTTTATAAAAAATAATATTGGTCTCTATTATTAACATCACCAAACTTGAATCTAGTTACAAGTTTTTTTAGTAGATCTCATCTAGAGGAGCATAAGAAAGTTTCTTTGCAAGTATCATGTTCCAGTGTCATTATGGGCCCCATTTAACCATGTGATATTTTAAAATTTGGGTCAACATAATTTACACTCCAAATTTTACCAACACTCTAATGCGAATAGCTTTCAAAATCATGATGCAAGCACTATAAGCAATATTATAAGCTATAAATATTAGCCTACTAAAATAGACTTTTTGAAATTACTATACCATAGACATTATAATGTGTAATATCTGAAGGAAAAATAAGTTTTTAATGATTGACTTGAAAATTTGACTTGACTAAAAGGTGGAATTTTGAGAAGTCAGTTTTTATTCCTTCTTCATAATGCAGAAAGGAGGCACAGAGCAAGGGCCGGGGGTTCGATCCCCGGGCCTATCATGCCGGCTCTGCCCCAGGGTGTACTGACATGACAATTGAGACTGGGCGTGGTGGTGCCCACCTGAAATCCCAGCTCTTGGGAGGCTGAAAACAGGAGAATCACACTATGAGTCCGATCTAGTAGTGAGACCCTGAACACCCTGTAGAGCCTTCCCTAAAAATATAAAAAAAGAGGGAAAGGTTTAGAATTATGGTCTTACAGCTGTCTATTCTACCTAAACATGCTGGCAATTAGTTTTTAGTGACAGGTTGGAAATACTGTTCTCCTTTGAGAAATGAGGATTGTCTTAGTTACTTTTTTTGGCGTTGAGACAAAATATGCAACACCTGAAGTTTAAAAAGGAAAATTGTATTATAACCTACAGTTTATAGAGGTCTGACTTCATAGTGAGCAGGCTCTCAGGCAGTGACCCAGCAGAGGGAAAACAGTTCATGGTGGGCAGAAGACAGCAGAGCAGTGACATAGTGAGGAACCAGCAAGTGCCACTTAGCCCCCTATGTTCTGTCCAGGCTATAAGCCCTTAGGGCAGGTAGCCCTCACACCCAGCATGGGCTTCCCTATTGTCTACACCTCTAACTATGTAACACTAACCAGTTAACTAATTTAGCAATCACATAATCTCAATCTCCACATCACACGCTCCAGATCCGGTCACCTCTGAAAGTTCCACCTATGATTACACAAGGTTTTGAAGGGACATCTAGACACAAGCCATAATAACTGTCATACTTAAGAAAGCAGACCGACTTGAATATGTGAGTCAGATAGATTTTTATAAAATTTTATTCTGTTACTCATCATCAACATTTTTATGCTGTAACTACTCCACCTTCTTACTCTGTACAGTTGTTACTATTTGTAAGTATTTCAAATTTAACATTCCATAGCATGTATGAAATTTTGTTAAATTCATAAAACTTACTCATCTTGATTTGATTTTACACTAAATCCAGGAAATTGCATTTAAAGTGACTATCAGTGTCCTTAAAAATTTAAAGAATAGGCTACCTTATAGGAGGAGGGAGGAAGAGATAGGGAGTAAGAAGGAAAGTAAGACATGAATAGCCATACTATTCACTTTACTCTGTGTCCCGAAATACTAAACTCTTAAAGAAAGTAGAAAAAATGAAGAAATGAACATAAAAATGAAAGAAAGGAAATATCTTGATTGTCTCACCATTAAATTTACAGGAGAAAACAGTTAAGTTTACTAATAATCATAATAGAAATTTTATATCTTTAATTTTTGTAAAATATATCTTACTATGTTGTTTTCTTTTATAAGTATATTGGAAAATTAATAAAGTACAGAGAAAAAATTGAAAAGGTTCAGATATCTACTCTTTTCTCCATTTATTTGTTTTTACTTCATTTTGACTTAAGAAAGCTTTTAGCCATTTCTCCAAATTTTTTAGCATTTCTTCCTCAGTGTTTTCTGTGATGTTCTGATTCATCCTCCCTGCCTCCCACACTTGGCTCCTTCCTTTTTTTTTTCCTTATGATCATCCTGCTCAAGCCTCCCAGTTGCTGCGATTACAGACACTTGCTCCCATGGTCAGCCAGATTATTTCTTTGTTGAATAAATAAGTAGCAAGCCATAACATAGCAATCTGTGGTTCACACTGTGGACCCAGTTTAACATTCTGAAGGACAAGAAATCCCTGCTCACTTGTGTCTCTTAGGACTAGATAATTAATTTTTGTACCTAAAAAAATGCTACTTACCTTAATAGTAGCTGTCTTCTGCTTCTTTACTTCTAATGAACTCTTATTTTTCCCCCAAAAAATTCCATTTAAGTATGGACACTTTCTCATCTTCCTCTGCTTGTTGAAATGTTGACACTTTTTTCTTCCTCCCAGCCAGAAGTAATTTTGCCGTCAGAATAATGAAAACTGGGCCAGCCACATAGCTCAGCAGACTAAAGCACCTGCTTAGGCAGATGCAGAGACAGGGGTTTGATTCCTGTATTCCAAGCAGGTCCCAACCCTGGGGACATGCTAAGATGGTGATTTAGACTGGACATGGTGGCGCATGCCTGTAATCCCAACATTTGGGAGGCTGAAAACAGAAGAATCACTATGAGCCCAATCTGTGTAGAGAGACCCTGTATAGCCTGTACACCCTGTACCAAAAAAAAAAAAAAAGAATAATGAAAACCATTGTCTAAGCATAGCACAAGAGAACTACACAATATTTGGAATTTCATTACTTCTTTAGACAATGTCAGGCCTTAAAAGTTCAACACAGAAGGACATGATGGTATAGAAGGGAGTTGGTATCAAAATTGTAAATTATTCTTTGTTGCTATTAACTGAATTTAGGCATAAAAATAACTTCTTCTTTGACTCTGAAAATTTTGTTAAAAAATTGAACTCTCTCTTACATACCATCTCTTATATTTGATACAAACATTCATTGTGATGAACAAATCTTAACTTTTTGCTGAATATATAATCATATATACACTAAAAGGAACTTAAAGTTATTTTTATGTTAAAAATACAAAAAAACAAAGTTCAGATACAGAGTGTACCACCTGCAGATATAGTCAAATTTAGTTTTCTGATTTAAAAGCTTCTGTCTGGGTGCACTTAATAATTTCTTTTTTCTTTCTTTCTTTTTTTTTTTAAATGTATTGGGTACAAGGTCTACTACATGCCTGGGACCCACAATGATCCTCCAGCTTTCAGCCTCTCCAGTGCTGGGATTACAGATGTGTACCACCATGCCAGGTCAGTGGCCAGTTTAGGGTGTCTGGGGGTGGGGCCGGCTTGTTGTGTTGGGGATCACACTACAGTCCCTGCTCTTGCCTAAGCAGGTGCTTAGTCTGCTGAGATATCTTACCAGCCAATAATTTCCTTTTTATTATAATTAAATAATGTTGTTCAGTTGAAATGAAATTTCCTTTTTCTGAGATTCATTTAAAGTTAATTTTACTACCTGCTTCTACTACTTTCTAAGAAAGACAGTACATGCCTTGTTATTCATGCCAGCTTTGGTACTCTTTCAATTATTTCATAGTTCAGGGAGTTGTTGGGTTTTAAGTGGATATTCCCACCATGGGAAATAGCTACTTTTTTTTACCATATTTTTTCTGATCATCCACAGATAATTAGTTCTTCCTGACAAAGCGCATCACAGGGGACAACTCCAGAGCTTTCACAAGCATCTCCACAGTATCTTCCTTATGGCTAATTCTTCCTGAACTTATTTAAAACTGTTTCATTATGATTATTATTCCTTTTCCCTTGTCCACACTATAAATACAGGTAGCCTTAAAAGTATATAGCACAGATCTGCATGTCATCTTATTAATGTTTTTAGATATTTACAGAGTAAGAAATTGGGGCATTAAAAACAACCTTGCTTTCTTGACCCTTAGCATTCACATTTATGTAGTTGGTGCCCTGAGTAAATCATTAGTGTATTTTAAATTCCCAAATATATTGCCACCTTCCTTTCTTTACATAAACTGAGTTAACATGAAAGATAATAAATCTCTTGTTTTTTAAAGAATAAAGCACAAATGATAAATGAAAATCTATGATATCAATAAAATATATTTGTAAATTCTAAAGTACAGGGGCTGGGGAGATGGCTCAGTGGAATAAGCGCTTTCCTGGCAAGTGCAGGGGCCTGAGTTCAATCCCCTGTTCTGCCAAAAAAAAAAAAAATTCTAAAGTACTATCAAACAAAAATGGAACTCTATGCCACAAAAATTTTCAAGAATGAGAGAAAAACCTTTCTATTAAAAATCTATATATGGGGTCGGGGAGATGGCTCAGTGGAATAAGTGCTTCTCTGGCAAGTGCAGGGGCCTGAGTTCATTCCCCGGTTCCGCCAAAAAAAAAAAAAAAAATCTATATATGTTGTGAAAAATAACTTGAGTAAAATATATTCACAGATGAAAATGTACTTTTTGTAATTGAAGAATTGTGGCAGGAAAGTCTCTCTATTGAGTCTGATAGCTAATCACATGAATAAAATATTTATCATATAGCTTTGCTCTCTATTTAAACACCAATAGCTCTTTTTCCATTGTGCTCCTCTTCTCACTTGCCTTTTTAACTCTGGACTCTTAAAACTTTAGTCTCTGTGATCTCTCCTGGTCTTTCTTTAGAAGAACACGTCTATTCAACTCTTAGAATCGATGCCAGTTACTCTCAAAACTGTAAGGAGACAACAGGGAAATTTAAGTTACAAGAAGCAGCCTTACTTGCCTCCTGGCAGAGGATTCCATTTGTATATGTATGTAGCTGTCACTGCTCACACAGTGTGTGCTGAAACCATCTTCATAATTTTTTTCAGAAAAATTCCACTCCTAACTTATGATCAAACTTCTTTTCACTAAGAAATAGGTGGCATCAATTTACCTCCTCTATTTTCTTCTCCATTTCCAAACTTTATTCTCAAATTCATCCCAGCTCTGTTCTGACCGTTCTTCTAGATCCATTGCCACAACGCTGCTGAGGTTCTCCCCTGAAGCAGGAAGAGAGATAACATATTCCTCTGCAGCTATGGATGTTCTGGTAACACAGATATCTCCAGTGAGGTGTGTTCAGTATTTTTCTAATGCATTTCTTTCGTACTGTCTACTTCAGCATAAAATCCCTTTTCTCCCATGAGTTCTTCACAACCTTTCCCTCTTCCAGATAACCTTGCCTTCATGAAACTCTCCTGGTTTCCTTTACATTTGGACAGCTCCTTTGCAGTCTTCCAAAATACTGGTGGTCCACGGGAGATGGACAAGAGCCCAAAGGCACAATACAGATGGAGGTCTTATTACACCCCCTCTCTGTACATCATTTCCCGTCCTGTAAAATGAGGATAATAGTAGTCTAGAGGCCACATGGTGGTTGTAACTTTAACTGGTTTTATCTGTATTTATCAGCTCTTCTCTGAATCACTGTCGTGAATACCAGGTTAAGTATTTCCAGTTACACAATGGAGAAGTTCACTGAGAATCTTTCACACAGGCCCCTTTTCTTATTCTCTTCTCCTCTCTTTAACCTTCACCACTTTTTCACTCTATACCTTCCTTCCTTTTTTAACCCTTTCGGTTATCCTCCAAATTCTTCCTGGCAGTAGCTGTGATGTGGGAGACAAGATCCTGCCCTGAAGGCTGAAGAGAGAAGACAGCAGCAGAGCAATGCAAGCAGGAGAGGAGCTTCCGAGAAACAGAATACGACTTTATTCGGGACAAGCATGTTTACAGAGAGATTGGAGGTGCTTTGGATGTCAGATATTGCAAATTGCTTCCTCTCATTGTTTTCCTGCGATTGAGCATATAGAGTAGTGATCATTGCATTTCTGAAATACAGCTTGCTTCTGGGAGTGAACAAAACACATGCATGAACAGAAAAATAAATAAGTAATGATAGCCATGCTTTCTGAAAATTTTCTCCCCTGGCATTTCAGAGGGTGTGCAATTTGTAACCACTATAAAGTCATCTAGTCTTGGTAAATAATGCTAAAACTAGGTTTCATAATATTGTTGTGGCAGTCTTCTTGTATTATTAAAAGGATATCAAGGAATTTAATTTAATAAGGACATGGATTTGGATATTTCTCAGAACAATTTTAAACCTGTAGCCCTGCAGAGACTTAAGAGTGCATTTCTAAAAATCCATGCTGTTTTTATTTACTTTAATACATGTATCAGCGCATGACATTGGTCAGACTTGGTGACCCACATGTACACTGTATGAGATTGAGTCAGGAGAATCAGAATTTCAAATCCTGCCTAGGCATTCTAGTGACTTAGGGAGAGCCTATATCAAAGCTTATGAATAAATGAAAGTATTGGAAATGTAGCTCACTGTTAAAGCTCTGGTTTCAATCTCTATATAGGAAAATAAAACAAAAAAGAAAAATGATACGACTTGTACTTCCAAAATACACAATTATTATTTGTCATGTAAAAATTTTTTTTGAAAGGAACAAAAAATCAGAGCTGTTTTCACCTGTTACTTACTTATGTTGTTTAGTCCTTTGATACTCTTCTTGATTTTATAAATGGAAGGACTTTGGATCTTTATAGCTTGCTTAAATAAATTACTGGGGTTTTTTATTGTTTATTCAAACCAAATTGGTAGGACAGTTTCAATAATTAACACATTACATACATTCTTCCTAATGGTTAATAGCTGTACAAGATGCAGACATGATTCCCTATTTATAAACATTATTAGAACAAATCCCTCTATTCATTAGGAGAATGTAACTATATATCTATCCTAACCACTTTGAATATACAGATACAAAATGGACATTCATCTGTATCCCCTTTTTTGTTAAGTTCCATTGTTTGAATATTATAGGTGTGTTAACTCAGCAAAATATTCTAAAAGAATCCTGTAGTCCATAATAGTATTGGGTCTTCTGCTTCACTGGCTGTTTGTTCATTTCTAAGCAAATTGCTCTACCTACCTACTGATACCCCATATCACATCAGATGGAGAAATGGGAGGTGGTTTCCAGCTACTTAATATATACAAATCAGTTCTTCAATTTTCACTGAGAGTACTATTTCTACTGCTTTAATGCTTGATATATAAAGTGGGAAGATGACTACTTGCAGTACTCTATCAACACTTCAGGCACTTGTCAAGGAATGCAACCAAGATTTGACTGTTATCCAGTATTTGGGCAGAGCTTGTTTGAACAGCTGATATTTACAAATGTGTAGGGGACAAATGAAGTGTCTATACTCTAGATTCTCAACAACAGCCCTGAGATGATAGAAAATAGAATTCTGCAGAAATATTCTAAGCTGAGATTTTATGTTAGCTCTTCAATTTTTATATCAAGATGATATGAAAATATTACTGTGAAATTCTTCTTCATCATGAAAGAGTCATTACAAGGACTTAAGAAATAAGCTCCATTAAGATCTTTTTTTTTTTTTTTTTTTTTTTTTGCGGAACCGGGGATTGAACTCAGACCCTTGCGCTTGCCAGGGAAGCGCTTATTCCACTGAGCCATCTC
>NW_004524741.1:3213059-3215954 GCF_000260255.1 Octodon degus
AATTTATGACAGGGTCTGCAGGGTCTCACTATATAGAACAGATTCATAGTGATTCTCCTGTTTGCAGCCTCCCAAGTGTAGGGATTACAGTTGGGAGTCACCAGGCCCAGTCTCAATCTCCATCTCAGTGCACCCTGGGGTGGGGCTGGCATGACATGCCAGGGATTGAAACCTGGCTACTGTGCTGTGCCTAACCAGGCGCTTTAGTCTGCTGAGCTATCAGGCCAGCCCTATATATATTTTTTAAAAAAATAGGAATAATGTAATGGGATCAATAAAACATTAGTTTTGTTTTAGCTTACATTTAAACACTGAGAGTCTTTGCACATGGTATGTATTAATTCTCTCAGAGATTATCAGTTTGAATAAAAAAATGTAAGCCTAATGTTTTGCACAGTGATAATGACATTGTTTCGTAATGCTGTATATGGTTAGATTTCTAAATTTCTGTATAAAAATATGTAATTTTTTATTCCAATTAAAATATATTTATTTCTTTTTCTTTTTTTTTCTTCACATTCTGTAGGGATTTAAAGTTTAACATATCAATACTTAATGGAAAATACCTCTTCCATGCTAATGTCTAAGATCTTTGATACTCAGACAGATAGTGAGGTTAAGCTCAACTGCCCATGTCATAGGGTAATAATACCTTTAAGCTTCTCTTCTGGAGAGTTAACAACTTAAGTTTATAGATCAAAAATTAGAGAAAAAGAAGGGCTACAAGGACAACCAACATTTTAGCTTTAGCCTTTCAAGGTCAGTGAGGATTCAGGACATAAATAAACCTATACTGTAACATCCTTTAACCCAATGATGTCCCACATTTTCTGTTCAAGGAGATTATGGGGCCAAAGAGGAAAGTAATTGATGTAGTAGAGTGTGCCTAAGGACAGTCACATGGAGAGAAAACATTCTCTCTTTGCTTTCACAGAGAGCAAATTGGTCAAGCAATGGTCGTGACTCATCCACATGGGTCACACTGGCAAATGATCTACAAAATGCAGTACAGGGTTTCAGAGTAAATAGGTCTTGCTTTATCTTGGCCTTTTATTTTTATTTTTATTTTTTGGTGCCAGGGATTGAATTAAAGACCCTGAACTTGCCAGGGAAGCGTTTATTCTACTGAGCTATCTCCCCAGTCCCTATCTTGGTCTTAACCATCCAGCAGAAATTTATAATAACGAGGTATGAAAAGCAAAGCCATCTTAACATGCTGAGCTGTAAAGGGCTCAAATAAATAACTTCTGACATTGCCAGTCCTACAGATAACCCACTACTATTATGGACTACTGGACTATATTGGATTATTTTGCTCAATTCACCCACCTACAATATTTAAATGGCAATGGAATACCCATCTCTGACAAAACTAAACAAAAAAAGGGGATATAAATGAAGGACCATTTTGTATCTGTATATGCAAAATAGGATAGATATACAGCTACTTTTCTCTTAATTCAATGAGAAGAAAGATTTGTACTAATAGTGTTTGGACAAGATATCATGTCTGCATCTTGTACTATGAGTAACCACTACGAAGACAACAATATGCAATCTATTAATTATTGAAACTGTATTACTAATTGGTTTTGAAACTGTCTCATTGCTTTTTGTTTCTCAATAAAATCAATAAAAAGAAAAGAGAGAGAAGCAACTGGAATCATAAGATTCCTTCAATACATTTTAAGGCACATTAAAATGTTGCAGTGATGAGATTATTTGTCTTTTTTTAAAGCTAATATACATCCCTACATCTTGCTTGAAAAGCTTAAAAAGTAATTCTAGAAATTGACAACTTACCAACATTCAAACATTTTAAAATAACAAAAAGATTATTTTCCTAGTAGAATACATTTTTCAAAATGACATATGAATATTCATATAATTCTTATTTAAATTTCACTCAGCTTATAAACTGTGAATTGTCAATTTACATGCTTAAATCATCTATCTAATCTAATCTATTTAACCACTTGAACGTTGCGCTTGTCAATTCATTGTCATAGCTACTTGATGAAAAAAGCACATTGCAAGTAACATTTAAACCAGAAATATTCTGAGTTGAGATTCTATGTTAGCTCTTCAATCCTTATATAAAGATGATATTAACATATTACTTTGAAATCATTCTTCTTTATTCTGTTTTAATGTATTTGGTACAGGGTCTCACTATGCTGCTTGTAGTGGTCCTCTTGTTTTCAGACTCCCCAGTGCTGGAATTACAGACACGCACCACCACACTCCAACTTGGTGACCAGATCAGCGTGCCCGGGGGCTGGGCTGGTGCAGCATGTGGTGTAGGGAATCAAACTCCAGGCCCTGAGCTTGCCTAAGCAAGTTATTAGTTTGCTGAGCTATCTCAGCGACCCTTCAGAAAATTATTATGATATATTGCTTCAGGAGTTTAATGCAGATCCTTATCCAAAGCAAAAGTAATTCTAGCTTCATCATTAACTATACTCAATTCCAGATATAATTTTAACGCTTAATCAACAGAGCTTTTGTTTATTTCCATTCTGTATGCTATGGCAGAAAATTCATTTGCTGACAAATTTGATTTATAAAATAACCCCTTATTTGAAAAATAGCACATTTTTGAATGAAGGACTGAAATTTTAATTTTATATCCCAGTTTCTTTTTGGTAGATTTAACTTGTTGATCTATAATATTTCGACAAAAGCTTTTAAAATTTTATTTTGCCTCAAAGTTTTAAACATCTTTTTCTATAGGCTTTACAGTATGTTTTATCCTGTGTTGAATCCCAAGTAAAAAATTAGGAAGTAATTATTTGTTAGAAAGCCTAACAAGGTTAAAAGTTAAACTCATTCTGTAATTTTCATACATTGCTAACTTATGACCTTAAACCTTATTGATCTATAGAATATAAAATA
>NW_004524741.1:3216294-3223490 GCF_000260255.1 Octodon degus
TCTGCCATTTTGGGGCTGGTGAGATGGCTCAGTGGTCTAAAGCACCTACTTAGAACAAGCTAGGCTAAGCAAAGCACAGGGACCGAGGTTCAATCCCCCAGCACCACATGCCAGCCAGCCCCGCCCCCCTGGTGGGCTGAGCTGGCCTCACACACACACACACACACACACACACACACACACTAAATAAATAAAGATTAAAAAAAAACTTAAAACAATTATTTATTTATTTGATACAGGGTCTTGGTACACAGCTTGAACTCAGTGGTCCTCCTACCTTAGCCTCCCCACAGCTGGGATTACAGGTGTGTGCCACCAGACCCAGTTTTGGTGGTCAGCATGGCATGCTCAGAGTTCTGGGGCCAGCACCACCTGTAGTACTGGGGACTGAACTTGAGACCTTGTGCTTGCCAGGCAAGTGTTTAGACTGCCCAGCTTTCTCTCTAGCTCCTATATTTATTTTTTAACTGTGTAATCTTATTTATTATTTTCTCATTTCTAGGGTTTAGAAAATATAATGCAGTTCAAATAATGCCTGGTTTGAGAGTATACATTTTGCTAATAGTAGAAAAATATTGCAAATATTGAAGATAAACAGAACAGCCTGATAAGTGTTACAGACTTTATATTTTTAAAATTATAGTTGACTTGAAACTTGTTTTATTTTGTATTGATCCTAAAATAGGTCTATTTTAGCCTATATTATAGCTTGCAAAAATTTATCCATTTATATATAAACAATATTCTTTCTATATTTTAGATTATAAATAGCATAATACTGAAAACCTATTAAGTTGCAAATAAATTGAATACTCAAATACATATTTCTGACATTAGAGAATTATTATAATGTTATAGAATATCAAACAGAAGTAACATGTCCAGGATTCAGGATAGAAATAATAGAACAGGACAATTTTGTCCCTTTAGAAGCAAATTTGATTAAAATATTTTCAAATTAATGATATAGAGAATTTGCTTACTGATAGAAATGACCATCATTACAATGAACATGCAAATTCCATGAGGTCTTGAGTGTGTGGATCTTTTTGCTTTGCTGCTTTACAGAAAAGATTATTTCCATGCAAATCCCCAACATTTCTGACACAATTTCACAGAGATAATTTCAGGAACTAAAAATGTTTTTGTTGATAGATCAAATCTACAAACATATCTTTAAATACAAAAATGTGAGCATCAGCCACTATGGGAATTGTTCTGATGCAGTGCCTGACTTAACCGGAGTCAGTTTTACCTTGTGTTGGCTATGAAATTCTTAGTTGCCCAATAGTGTGGATTGACCTCAGAGTATGCACTGAGCCAAAAATTTTAAGGCATTGTCTCATTAAGTTCCCTGGGATGAACTCACACTTGGGATCCTTGCCTCAGCTTCCCAGTTCTGGGATTAAAGATGTGTCCACCACCAGGAGAAGGATTTTAATAATCAGGTATTCCCTCTTTGATTTGTTAGGGTACTGGGGTAGAGCCAGCATAGACCCAGCAGGTCATAACTTTGCTAAAAATCACTCCTTTTCTGTGCACCACCTGTCACACGTTTGAACCAAATTGTAGATAGCAGTGAGGCGACCTATCTGGAAAGTCCCTCTGTTTCTCAGTGGAGCTGGAGCTAGGGGTGATTGATTTTCTCCCTAAGTTTTAGTCATGTTAGGGAGAAACCCAATGAACTAACTTGGGATATGTTATACTTTCTTTTTTCATGTATCTATTCAATAAATAATGTATCAACCTGATCCTACCAGAATAGACATAGGCTGCCTGAAAAATGATCTTATTTGCTTTTACTTGATGGCATTTTAAGCATTAAAGGCTAAATAGTATTTGAAAAATCCAACTAGTTGTAGTAAGATTTTAGGTAGGTCAAACTTTGTAGGATACGTCTTCAGATAGAAAGCTAAATAGCTTTTGATATCTACATCACCGAAAGGTAAAATAAGAGAAAACTGTTAATCCATACTTATTACTGTGCATCACACTGCTTTAGGTTGTGAGGTAAGATGAGGTATAAGGCAGTGCTCTGGAAAACACTGTGCTCCCGACAGGCTTTAAGCAGGCCATGACCACCTGGCTCTTGCCCTGTGTGCGTTCAGGCCCCTGGAACCACAGACCTGACTAGAGGAAGAGGCACAACTCACCAGCGATGTTCTCCCTGCCCTGGCCAGCTTCCTCTCTTGCCCTGCCTGCCTCCCGTGAGCAAGTTCACACTAACTGTATGGTTAGCAAGGCTGCATTTGCTAATGACAGACTCTATAATTAAACTTCCTCTTAGCAGGAGATGGGTAGGCTTGCAAAGAATCTGGGGGTTTGTCACCTTACCAAGTGAAACATCCACATATCAAAAGGAGTGATTCCAAAAAATGAAAGAGTACACTGTCTTCTTTGGTTCATATGGTCTCAAAACTTTGCAGTTAAATGAAAATCACTATTTTCTTTCAAAGGGCATGAGATTGCTATATACTTTTGCATCAGTGGGTCCATGACTGGAGACTGGGCTCATGGATGCCTCGGCCCAAATGTGAAAGTCTGCATTCCTAATGTTTGCCACACACCCAACACAGCTGATGATCTGCATGCAGGTCCCTCAGTTCTTCCAACAGTTCTCCAACCACACTGGCAGGCCTATGCCTGTGTTTGTTTTTTCTTTACCAAGTTTGCTTTTAACTTGTGGAATTCTAGCATGCTGCTTCCAAAACAATAGGTAATCATATGATCTGTCCTACATGTAATAATGGTAGCTCACTATTCTGAAGTCACAGGCTATAGAGTGTCCTTCCTTGAAGGGAAGCTCTGACAGATGTGTTACCTGAAGATTTAAACTTCTGAAGAGGTGTTGGTCAAAGCTGGGCTCTTTAAATATTTCATTAATTAGTATCGAGATCATCTTGTTTTTTTTTTAAAGGTTTCTGTTGATCTGAGATTGTTTCACTTGGGTTTGATTTCATTCACTGCTTTGCATGCTGCCCCTCCCCATGCCATGTATGGGCCACGTGTCCATGTCTACGCTCAGTAGATCGGGTCTGAAAAACTCGGATTTGCCTTCATCCAAGAGCTCATCCAAATCTTTCGCCATCTGGAGTCGGATGTCTTTCCCTAGCCTGGATGTATTTTTCAAAAAGATTAAAAATCTTTGGAATCAGAAAAACATAATGGATATTAAATATTAGCACAATTTTTATACAAAGAATTTCTACAAGTGATTTATGTCATTTGTACAGACAAATACATCTGAAATAGTGCTTATACAGGGATACGTATGACTATTTGTAATGAATGTTGAGCTGCTTTCTTATGATACAAAGCTTGACAGGAGTGTTTGTGTATTTATAAGTTTGTAGTTTGAAATATTCATATTGTGCCCGGTGGCCTATTAGTAGTTCATTACACTTTTATTTGGAAAGCCTGTGTTTGATCTTTGCTCCTGTTTTCTCTGGAGCTTTAAATGAATAAAACAACAAATAATGTACTGCCCTAAAGCCAAACAGCCAAGGGCTGTGATCTTTTTCAGATCATAGTAATTTGACCCCTCTTTATACTAGGAGACAGACATGCTTGGGTAAAAGGGATTCTGGGAAATATATGTATCTATATACTTATATCTGTAGGGAGATGTTTTACATATATACATACTATATCCTATAATCATCTCTTTTTTTGTGGTACTAACTGTGGATGGAACCCACCTGCTGATCTACATCTATAACCCTCTTTTCATTTTTCATTTTGAGACAGGGTCTTGCTAAATTGTCTCATGTTCACATTTAAATTCTGTACCAGGGTACCCTAGTGCTGGGATTACAGGCCTCCTGCCACAGTGCCTGGTTCTCATTACCTTTTACCTAATGTTTTCAAATGTTTGCTAGTACAGAAGATTCCTACTATTATTTAAATAAAGATCAAAGAATATATGAAGCTGTCCTATCCCACCTAGCACATATCCCAGGAATATGTATAAAAATGCTTGAGAATAGCTGAGAGACAGGAAGAGGGAAACTAAAAGAGGAAGTGAAAAACTGTATATAAGAAAAAAACTAGGTAATAGAAAAAATGTTATTGTAATCTTGTGCAGACAAGGTATATCAAAATGCACCTTGACTTGCATGTTCTCTGTGTTCTTTGGCCTATTAGTCAATTTTTAATTGGTGTATATGACAGTTAACTTTATAAGGCCTATCAACAAATGAATCTGATGTGGATTAATTCATTTAATTAAAATGTGTTGTATGTACATGTACCAATCCTCTATAATGAATGTAATCATTTTGCACTATATTTACTTGTAAAAGTAGAAAATTGCATATATGAAACCAATAAGAATATAAAACAGAAAAGATACAAAAACATCATTCCAGTCAGTGTACTGTTCTAGTTTCTTATTGCGTAGGCTGACTGGCCTCATTGCGTAGTTTCACCTGTCTTGTTCACTGGTCTTTATTGTGCAATAACTAAAGGCAAAGGACTAGGTGCCCTACTGTGTAGATTACACGACTCTCTCTATTCAAATTAATTGAGTAGTGTATGGGGACTCAGAGAATCACTTGCATTGTTCCACAAAATAAATATTTTATGTCAAAACTGAAAGAAAGGGGGCCAGGGAGATAGCTCAGTGGAATAAGCACTTCCCTGGCAAGCACAAGGGCCTGAGTTCAATCTCCGGTTCCAAAAAAAAAAAAAAAAAAAAAATCTATGTGTGAATGAAAACATAGAGAAATCTATAGAGTGCAGATATGCACATATCACCAACTTAGACTTCAGTGACTGTCACCTATGACTGATGTTTTTCAATTACTCATTTACATAACTGTTAGCATAAAGACATAAATGAGCAAATATTATTTAAACGTTCAATTCTACCACGAGAAACGTGCAAAACTAGACTGTCACATGGCTTGTCATCATAAAATGATTCTGTTATAACAATCTGTCCTTCAGATTGTCCTCTTAATTTTATTTTTTATTTTTTTTATTTTTTACAGAACTGGGGATTGAACTCAGGCCCTTGTATTTGCCAGTGAAGCACTTATTTTACTGAGCCATCTCCCCGGCCCTTCTTAATTTTATTGAGAAAAGGAAATTTTATTTTCAAGATGTAATCCTTGTATTAACAAAAGTAAATGATACAATATTTAGTAAATTTCATGGAAATAGAAGGAGTTTAAGATGCCAGGATAGCTCCTTGATCCCATGTATTCATCCTTGAGCACTATAATCAAGGAATAAATCTTAATTCAAAGGAAAAATTATGCAATTTTATTAATTTTGATACTTTTAATATAGCTCATCTCTAAACCCCAAGGTTTTTAGTAAATAAAAAAAAATAACAGGAAGATAGTAACTAATACTATGTCATTCTGCATAAAGCAGTAACTTCATACCTTACAATCTTTTGAATGAACATTAAAATGTCAGTTTTCTCTTATGCATCTTCAAGGTTCTTCTGAGACAAAATGAATTCGGCAATGAAACCAGTTTGGTTCATTTTGATGAATTTCTTCAGTTTCTCTCTTTTTATAAACATAACTTCTTTTGATATAGGATTTTGTTAACTCCAGCAAGATTGTTTTCTGCAGCTTTTAGGCAATATTTTCTCTTTACAGAAACACTATATGAAGTCTGCACTATTTTTCTATGGTATTTATGTCACATGTCTTTTAGGACTCATCTGGATGACCCAGATCTGTCCAGGGTTTGCTTTTACATTTTTCAAGTATTTGGGGTCAGGTTTTCCAGGTCCCCAGTGCTCTTGGTTTTATAATTTCTTTCCTCTCCTTCACAGCCTGTCTCTCCTTTTTGTTTAGTACATTCCCAATCCCTCCTTGCTTTCTGAGGAGTTATCATTTTTTAACTCCTCAGCACTCTGTTCATTAGTTACTTCGTACATTGCCTGGTCTCTCACTGTCTCACTAGATCAGAAAGCCCTTCTCTGGCCCCCTTAATAATTAGTCTTATGGCCGTGGCCACAGCGCTTTAGGACCTGTTTCCCATGATGAGGAATTTGACATCACATCGGTCCAGCATCCTAAATACTGTAAATGCTTATTAATTGGTGGCCGTTTCCCTTTGCCTTTAGGTGTCTCAATTGCATCTTGTTTTCCATACATTCCTTTTCTTTTTAATCTTTTCAGGTTTCTTACTATATTTATCTTAATATGCATCATTCATTTAAAATTAATTTAATAGCTTTAAACTTTAGAACTTTTACGTATGCATATTTCTGTTGCTAGGATTCTTCTTTAGGCTGACAATTGTTGAAAACACTTGAAAAAATTCTTAGCTTCTGATTTCATAGATAAACATACTTTATGTTCTCTTTAGGATGATTATTGTCAGGGTAGTAATCAATGAATTTTATGGTATGGAAGTCTGAACATGTCATGCTGTTTTTCCTCTTCGTGACTTAAGTGTGTTAATCAGGAAAATTCTCAGTGCTTTCTTGCATACACTGTCCCTTTTAGCTGTCATCCTTACAGAAACTATACTCACTCTAATTCTAAAGAAATACATTCAAGTAACTATATTAGTAGAAACAACTAGTAGAAATGTATTTTAAGTTTTCTCAGCATTCGTGTTATTTTATTACATATGAAAATTAAGTATACATAAATCAGTAAAATTTGATGTGTATCTTACTGTATATAAATTTTTGATTCCCTAGTGTTGTTTGGCCATTTGTGCTTTGTTTCTGTGAATCATGTCTTATAAAATTTATTAGAATGTTTGAGCATGTTTGCTGAGATGTTTTTGCTATAGTAGGATTTGCCCATATTGATGTAGGTGGGTTTTTTTTTTTTTTCTTTTTTTGCATGGTGACCATTGTGTTGTGTTAAAAATCTAGTTTAAACCAAGAATATTGTAAAAAAGAGTCAAAATAGTATTTTTTATTCCAGTCTCCCCAGTATTTAATATTGGGAAGATAGCTATAAGAATGTTGGAATTACCTGAAATTTCAGTTGAGCATTCCACACATTAATATCAAAAAAGTAAGTTTTGTATTTGTTTCTCCATGGGTTATTTGTAAAGCTGTAAACTGAGATATTAGTGACTCTATATTATGACTCCATTAGTGAGCTGTGGTATGGCTAGGATTTTTCTACTTCTTTTGTACTTTTACTTGTAGACTATTTTTACTAAGGTGCTTCATAATGATTTAAAGCATTGCATTTACAAAAAAAAAAAAAAAA
>NW_004524741.1:3223678-3225941 GCF_000260255.1 Octodon degus
TTCAGGCTCTCATTACTAGATCGGATTCCTAGTGATCCGCCTGCTTACAGCCTCCTAAGAGCTGGGATTACAGGTGTGTGCCACCACACCCAGTCTCAATTGCTGTCTCAGTGCGCCTCGGAGGTGGGGTAGGCCCAGCAGGCCCGGATTGAACCCCAGGTCCCTGCACCTGCTTGCAGGTGCTTTAATTTACTGAGCTATTTGGCCGTCCCTTCATTTTGATAATTTACATACATTATTTGATGTGTTTTTAATTTCCACAAATATAGCTTAGAAAAGTTACAAGGATCCATGAAAATTTGAAAGCAAAGAATAAGTCAAGTATGTTGCTGGGTATGTCTACAATACACAATGAGAAAAGTAGCATTTACTTGAAAATAGATTTTCCTTTCGGTATCACCATTTCTTTGCAAATCCGCCATGGTTTATTTCACAATATCGAAAAAGAAGCTGACTGTTCAGACTTTCAGAAAGGTTTTATTGTTAACTCTTGAGAACTTGACTAGGATATTTATTTTTCTTGCTAAGAAAAATTTAATTCCTTCAACTGTGTATTTTAAATATTTCCTTAATTCTGTTTTATTGAATTGATGTTAACAAAAATGTGTAAATTGTTACTTGTGGTGAATAATACAGCTAAATCATTTCCAGAAATCTAGTTTAGATGTACTGAATTTAGAACGTAACGTCTTTGTTAACTGACATCAGCAATAGTAGTTGAAAATATTTAAGTGTTTTTCAGGTAGTTTTTGTAAAAATACTTTGAAACTGTGTTTAAGATTGGTCCAATCTCATTTCCTCTGGGAGAATCCTGTGCCAATTACTGAAACTTTGATTTTGTTTTCCTGAATCGGTAAGATGAGTGTAGTAGTACCAGTGTTATAGACTTAACTGAGAGGCTATGCTTTGTAAATACTAGTTCCTTGGCTCTAACTTTATTTTTCTTTATAATGTGATGATGCATACTAACGTGATAAAAATGGCACCTTGGAAATAAATGGTAAAGGAATATTTTGAGCACTGTATTCCAATTATGTAAGCAAATGGAAGAAGCGCAAGGAGGATATTGATGGCTTGCTTTTCTTCAGCAGAGCTGCATTTAACATAAAGGGGAGTCATTTTATTGAATAATAAAAGCCTGACAATCACTGTGATTGGCTGACAGCCATTACTGCAGTGCAATTCTAAACAGCTTGTTTTTCAAAGTTATTTTTGAATACCTCTTTAAAACCCAGACCTTGCCCAATTGTTTCAAAAGTTCAAAACTCGTTTTTAAAATGAAGTTTTTGATATCTCAATAGTTTTTGATGTATGTGATGGAAAATATATGCATTATTTTGTTTAAAATATTAGCACTGTATGTAGTTTAAATGGAAGAGAAATTAGGGAAATTAAGCAAACTAATGTTTACATGGAAGATAACAATATGATTGATGGGACAGAAAAAGATTACATTTGCAGAGATTTTATTAACAACAAGAACAACAACAACAACAAAAAAACACCGAGGTTCAACATGCTTACAGGGAACAGCATATTTGATCTGTATTATGCAGTCAGTATCTTGGGATTTCTGAATAGAACTTAAGGGTTCCAAAGTTGCCAAATCTTCTTCAATGCATTCATCTCTCCCAGCAGTTCTAATCAGCAATTCTGCCTGGAAAGTATCGTATAATCAGTGGGTGTAGAGTTGGCAACTCACCAAAATAAATATTTAATGATATTTTAATGGCTATTTTAAGTGTCTTTTATTTAAATTGTGGATTAATATTTTATTTGGTCAGGGAGTTCTGGCCAAAATGTTTGAGCAACATATTTGCTATTGAGGCTTTCTGTAATGGATGTGTGCTAATTTTCAGAATCGTCCAGGTTAAATCTTTTCTGATGGAGTCTTTTATCTTAAACATCAACATCAGGAACATTGAGCTAAAGATCAGAAGCACGAATCTGAGAACCGCAAACTATATTAATTGGTGGTTTTCAAACACAGAGATCATCATGAATTCCCTACGAACCATTTTCAAAGCATCCCAGGGAAAATAATGGTCCTGATAACGAGTATTGCACAAAAACGAAGAAAAACAGATGTGTCCCCGGGTCCAGAAGGCTGATTCTTCAACAGGCAGCCACGGAAGACTCGCAACGCACCCGGCGATTGGCTGCTGGCATCTTTGTTCGGGCGGCAGCATCCCGGGCCGGAGGCGCGCGGGGTGCGGAAAGCCCGCCGGCCGGCCGGCCGCCCTCACCTCCGCGGCCGCCCCCG
>NW_004524741.1:3226861-3247890 GCF_000260255.1 Octodon degus
CCGCCGCCGCCAGCCCGAGGCGGCTCCGCGGGCTCCCCCGGCCGCCGCGTCCTTCCGCGCCGCCCGCCAGGCAGCCAGGCTCCGAGTCACGTGTCAGTGCCTGAGGCAGAGACTGAGAGAAAAAAACGCGCTTCATTCCTTCTTCCACCGCCATACTGTATTTTATACTAAATCTCATTTTTATTCCAACATTTTACTCCCGCTCGGTGAGTACCTTCTCAGTGGCATTCTTGTCCTATTCTTTTTTTTTTTTTTTGTCCTTTTTGTTTTTGTTTTTTTCTTTCTTCTTCTTTTTTTTTTCCACTTCTTTGATTATTGTTTATATTTGGGAAAGCTGAAGGAGCATGGTTTTGAGCCTTTTCCTGAATCCAAGTTTTTCTAGCTTGCGGTCGTTGTGTAGACGAGGCGCTGTGTGTGGGGAGTCCGCGGCGACCGTGCCCGCTGGGAGCGATTCCCAAGTCCAGCAGAATATGCAACTGGTTTTATGGAAAAAAGCGATGTGAAGTATGGTGCCTGTTTTTTTCCTTTGTTAAAAAAAAAAAAAATTGAAAAAGCATGTTTCTAACTCTTTTTTGTATATTTTTTCTGATGACATTTTTGTATAGGTGGGATTTTACGGCAGTATTTACAAGTTTGTGGTCTTGCAATACTGGTGCAAACCACGGAGCAAAGCTATTCGTTTTATATTTTTTATTCCCTTTTTGGAAGCCGGTGAGAAAAAAATTCGTTTTTTTACTTCCTGTTTTTGATGCTCATTGATAACGTGAAACTTTTCTTGCAGCTGGTGACTGGGATCATTTTTAAGCAAAATACTTTTTTCCCCTCCTTTAAATTAACTATGACTTTTGCACATTTGACTTTTTCAAAAAAGAGAAAAAAAAACCGAGATAATTTTATGATAGATATCCTGATATCTATATCTATATTATGCCTTCTTCCTTCTCCTCCCCTACCCGTAAATCAATTTTCAAATGATGGCAGTGGAAGGTTTTTCTGGAAAAAAAAAAAAAATGAAGTGCGGTTTGGTTTCCTTGTCAACGGAGGATGAAGTGAACAGCTGAGCAGCTCGAAGAGAGCAGGTACTTGGTCCCCTTGGAGGCGTTTCCTGGGTGTGCGATGGCAACACTGGTCCTGGCAAAGAGTGTGGGGTGTGTGTGTGTGTGTGTGTGTGTGTGTGTGTGTGTGTGTCAGTGTCTGCGCGCGCGCTTCTCCGGCAGTGTCCGAGACCGCGGTGGGGAAAGCCGCACGGGGAACCAGGGAAAACCCAGCTCCTTTCCCCGCCTTTGGCTCGTGCTTTTTGGATGCGCGCAAAATACAGCCCCCCTGGCTGCGCCAGGGTCTTCTCTGCGGTGGGTGCGCCGCGGGCGGTAGCGGCCGGAGCGCGGTGGCCGCAGGCCCAGTAAGTTCCCCAAGGGCCACTTGCAGAGCTGGAGGGGCGAGGGCCGAGTGTGGGGCGCTGGCCGTCGGGTGGCCCGGGCGGCCGGCTCGGAGCACCCGGCGATGGATCAGAGAAGCGGCGGGGACGGCGTCTTCCGGAAGGGCTGGCTCCTGGCCTCGCAGGCAGGCGCTGAGGCGTTTGCAGAGTCTGGAGGACCGCTCCAGTCCCCGCACGCTCAACTCCTGCTCCTCCTGTTTGCAATGAGTAAACAACGCAGTAGGTCTTCCCAGCCTGCCTGCGCGTTCAGAAAGGCTTTACCTTCTTGGTGGTGGTGCTGGCTTTGGAGCTCTTTTCTTTCTCTGGTGTGTTGCATTGATTTTAGGTGCTTGCTGGTGTCTTCCAGGGAAGGGGGAAATACTTAAAAGATAGCATTTTGGTTAGGTTAAGGAAGAAACTCTTAGTTTGCAATAATGAGACTACACTTCTCAGGTGCAAAACAGCCTTTTAGAGGTTTTAAAGGGGCAGTGTTTCTCTTTCTAAAACCACCTGATACTGGTTCTAAAGCCTCCCCCACCCAGTGGGGAGGGGTGGTGGTGAGCAGTTCGCTGATGGTTTTGATGTATTGGTAGCATTGAATTATTCAGTGTTGCACGTATTCTGTGGTATTTCATGATTGTTTTTTTACATGTTTCCAGATATAATCTCGTATTACTTTTTAAAGATGTATCAGTTTGCTATAAAAAGTCTTTTCTGTTTTCATTCAGTGACAGAATCTGCTGGAAAATTTACAGTACAAATAAATTTAGTAAAGTCATACTTTAAATCTCAATATCTAGCATTACCATTATTCAAATGATTTGATTTTTGAAAGCTTTCTTTCCTCCCATAAATGAAAAGTTTAGTTTTAAATTTATTCTGCGTGTATATTTTGGATTCTGATTGAAAAAAGAACAGAAAGCATATGAAATGACCTTTTACCTCTCACATTAAGTTTTCTTCTAGGACATCTACAGAAAGGAAAACTAACTTCAGCCCACAGAAGTGCCCCTGATAGAGGGACACCAACATTCCATATGGTCATTTTCTAGGCTGCACCAAGCCTCCCACTAAATGTGCACCTTCAGTTTTTAGAATAAAGTTTTATGTCTTTTTTTTTTTTGTTTTTCAGTCTTTGTGGTGAAAGAACAGGGAGTTAGTACAAAGGGTCATAGATCTGAGGAGATTAGGATATAGAGTAACATCTAGAAGGCTTTCTATATGTTTTCATTCACGGTGCGCCTATGCATCACAAATGCCTTTGGAAGTTGCATTATATGTGAGTTATTTTTGTACTCAGGTCAGTTTTTTTCTCTATAAAGGCAGTTCTCTTGGCATTTATATGAGAAAGAGGAATGATGTTATTGTCTGTGAACACCACACTTGACACCTTGAAGTACCTAGTTGTAAGATTTGAAGCTAATACTATGCCACTAAGCCTTAGATGTGAATTTTCTTATTTTTGTGTAATGAGCTCATTGCTCAAATGTTTTTCATATGGTTCAAAAATGCTAAAGAAAACATTTAAAAACACTTGCCATATTCAGTGTTTAAAAAACTGGTTAAATCATAAGTAGAAATTCTCATTTAAAATGCATTATATATGCGTAGAATATTTTTTCCATTGGTTATAGGCACTTTAAGTAATTTAGTTCTTTTTAAAAAGAAAGAGAAGGCAGACAAGAAATAACTTGAGTGTCCAAACTTAGATTTTCCCTTAGAGAACAATTATTGCCCAAAGTTGTTTGTGGTTTACGATTGCATGAAGGAAGTTCCCTGTGATATTTCAAAAAAAGGTTGAAATCATAACAAGATAAAAAAACCTCATAAAATATTAATGTGGGAGCAGAGAAAGTTGTATTGTAATTCTACAAGTAAAGGTCATCTAAAACCTTGCCATTTTATAATTTTATTTGTTTAATATTCATTTTATTGTATTCAAAATCTATAATAAATTTGTATTTATGAGCATAGTTTCCACCTGTATGAACTGAACTGGGAATTTGACAGCACTTGGAACTGACCTCTTGTGGAGACTTTTGGTTTAATATTGTTGAATGCAGTATTCTAGAGTTAGCACCTCCTACTGGTTTTTCTTGGAAGAATATATTGATTTTTTTTTTTTTTTTTTCTTTGACCAAGTAACCTTTCTGGGTTCTGTTAAAGTTAATCATACAGATTTTTCAGACTGTGTACTGAAATTTTTTTTTTCCAGGAGAAATTGTTTTCTAAGTGAAGGTAGGAGATGAGGGAAAGAAAACCTATAAATTAAGTTGTTCGTTGGCTTTTTACCTCACATATTTTGATAAATTGTAATGAAATCACAAATTTAGAAACATCTATCACATTTCCTATGATGTGGCTGGGCACATAGCTTAGTGGTAGAGCGCTTACCTAGCATGCCAGAGGGCCTGAGTTCGATTCCTAGCACTATAGAAAAAAAATTCCTGCAGCTCTTCTGTGGGAAGGAAATATAGATATTATTAAGAATCCTGTATTTCTTAACTACTTTTAAGTTCTTCCTAGCCTTGAATATTTAGAGAAAGAAATTGTGGTTAAATTGATTTGAGTGTGTGGTTTGTCCAAGAATATTTAATTTAATATATTTTTTACATTCAACTGTAATAATTTCCTGAAATTTATCCTTACATATAAGCAATCAAATTGCATACTGTTTTTTTTTTCCTTAGTATTTCTCAGGTAACCACATTATGGTGGTGTTACATAGAAAGGCGAAAAGTTCCACACATTCTTTGTACATACTCTTGCATACTTACAGCTAGAAAGAATGCTACTTTGTTTTAAAGTGAGACCTAGTTTATTTTCTGTAACTTCTGCAAAATGTTAGTAATTAAAAGAGTATATTAAAATACAGTATAAAATTATATTTTAAGGAAATTAACATAAAAATTGCAAAAATAATGAAATAGAAAATAGATATTTGAAAAACTAATGCTTTCTTAGTTAAAAAAAAAAGCTTGTGCTATATGGGTGGCTATTTCTGCCTGAATAAAAGTGTAGCCATGCTTTTCCTGTCTACTGATAATGTAAATAACTAATAAAGTACATCAAATCAAATCAAAGCACACTCTATATTTGAAATCTTCAGAAAGTTCCAATTTAGAAGTTGAAGAGAAGTGGTTATTTAGAATTATATGTATAATAAAGAGGAATTGGAGGAAAATATTTTCACTGTAGCTTATTCTCTTTATTGTCTTTTGAAATTAAAAAAATTGATTAGTTCTAGCTTTAAAAAATAGTTTTTTCTTTACCTCGTTTGTTATGCTATTATTCAGAAAACTATCTTGTACTGTGAAAAACAGAGATAATGGTAAATTTTATTCTTCTGAGTTTTCATGCACCTCCAGAAAGTAAATTTTTTTTTTTAAAAAGAACCTCACTGAGCCACAGTTTTTATCATTTTGTAATTGTTCTTATATAGTATTTCCAGTGCCTTGAACAAGTCTCTTTAAAATTTCATAATTTAGTTTCTTTCATTTAATAAATTTCTCTTTAGTAATTGAGTGACATAATTTTCACAGTAATTACAATGAGAACAATTTGCACCATTGGTCCATGATTCTGAGAATAATGATTATTAAATAAATAGAAAGATAATTTCAGAATATAACAGCAGTTTCACAGGTAAGTATTATATTTGCAATCGCTCCTGGATTTATTAAGTTTTGACTTTCTGAATATGTAGATCTATTCCAGCTGCTCAAAATGATTAGCAGTTTTTTCTTATTTCATAGATTCTAGACTTGCAACAACATATTGGGGACTTTTTCTTGTCTATATTTTGTTAGGTTTATAGTTACGTTGTGGAAAGTTGTGTTTTTACAATTCCTCCACATGCTAAAAACAGTTCTTGTTTGTTTTGTAGCATTTTGCTATTTTTCTGAGCGTGAATCCTCCTGCACAATACTGAAGTTGGTTTGTTTGTTCCCATCCATTCCCAGCCACAGAAATGGCAATGGGAGAACTGTATTTATTGTTTGGGATACATGTCCTCTGAACTGGAGACTTTCAACTTGGGTCAAGAATGCAAGAGTTATTTGTTGGCAATTATACATTTTAAGCAGAGAGGAGAATGATAGAGAACATTGTTATTTTGTATGTTGGTGAAAAGTGGCTTGGAAAGATACATGAGTTGCTCAAAAATTAGACAGGTGGCCGAAGGCAGGAAACCTGTAGTGTCACCTGCTGGAATGTCACGTAGGTGGGAAGGGTGGTTTGTAAGAACTTTTGTTGTTGTTGCTTCAAATATAAAACAACTGCTGTATATTTATTCTTGAGGCATTATTCATGTTGACTATAGTTTTCTGAGTTTTATTAGTGTAGATGTTTCACTAGTAAGGACTTTTGACAGAAATAACAGCAAATGGCATCAATTATATTAACTTTCTGGTTCTGAAAGAACCTTCATAGAGTGACTATAGAGTCACACGCTAGGACTATTGAATTTTCTGAGGACAACCCGAGGCATGGAAAGTTGTAAGTTACCATCCATTCTGGTGTTCTTTTGGTGACAGAATAGATGGTTCTTTGTCTGCGGTGGCTTTATAGAAGCCTAGGGAAAAGCATTCAGTCTTAACTAAGTGCAAAATGTAATCTATACTCTTAAGTTTTTGCAGTGTAATGTGGAAAATTAGTCTTTTGCACAAAAAAGCCAAACATCCAGTAATTTTATAACATAGCAAGCCTATAAATACAGTTGTCTTTTCTGTCTACCACCATCTCACCGTAACATCACCTCTATCTTGGAATTTCACCATTACACATACTTAGATGTGATATTTTCAAGCTTATTTTATCTATTTGTTAATAATATACAGCATATATAAGTGCAAGATGTTATTTTAGGATGCTGTGTTTAATTGCCTTTTCAGATGTGTGAGAAGTCTTTCATTATTAGTTTTCTTAGAACTTGAAAAAGTATTTTCAAGAATGCAAAACGTCAACCACAGTGGAGGTAGTTTGAGCAGGAGGAAAGGGGTTTGATAGACTTTTCATAGTAAATCTATGGTTGTAAAAGAAGTGGATTTGGAGACCAGAGTGGAGAAGAGATAAAAACTACCTTCAGGTTTTTTTTGTTTTTGTTTTTTTGGAATTGGGATATACTGAAAACTACTGGTATCAAACAAAACTAGAGATAAAATCTAGAGGAATATCTGATACGATCTGGGTATGAGACTGGTTCAGTTTTATATGTGACAGTGATTTGAAGTTCCAAAATTTAGTCCAGAATGAAATGACCAATGTGGTATATTGAAAGTCAGGTCTAAACTTGGGAGATATAAAATTGTCCACATAAAATCCTACGTCATTTGATGGCGTAAATTTAGGCAATACTTATTCTTTTCTACATGACTATAAAAAAGACTAGTAAAAGGCAGAAAAACAGAGAGACAAGGGGCTGTAGAAACGCAGAAAAGTGTGCCTGTGTGTGTGTGAGAGAGTGTGTATGGAAAGAAAGGAAATAGTGCTCATCAGACATGATTCCTGGGCTCAGAGCATCGTGAAGCCTGGAGAAAGGGAGCTTGAAAACAATCTGTGGTTAAAATCAATTAGTTTTAAGAAGAAACTAAATGAATGAGACATACTAGCCTTGGGCAAGTGAACAAGTGATCCATGATTCCAGATAGGATGCGGCAGCATCTTAAGTAAGTCTGTTGAAGACTGTCCCCAAACTTCGTGTGTCCTGTGTGCGTATGTGTGCATGTTTGTGTCTGAACATGAAACGTGACCTCAATTGGAAATCACTAAAAAGATTTCTGAGCCAGATGAAATGGTTCTTAAATTTCATGTAGAAAAAAATAAAGTAAACATAAGTAGGGAAAAGAAAAGAGGCAAGTTCATCAGATATTTAAATACAGTACCAAGCGTTCAGAAACAAATATATTTATTCTGTCTACTGAAAAGAATTCAGAGCAACGTCTCTTCAATAGCATGAGTGCATTTACTGTACAAATCATGCCTTCTATGTGTCATTCCCTTTTCAAGGTACCTGGACCTTTTTAGAGAATTGGGTGATTCTAGGTCTGAGCAGAAAAATTACAAGATAATCTGTGTTGTTATTGTTGTGCCAGAAAGTAAGGAAATGCTCAAAAATAAGTAAAGTTGTATCAATATAAACAGGAGCAGTCTTAAGTGCCTTCTAGTTGACAGATTTGAAGGAATTTGAACATCTACGGTGACTGTGATAGATTGTAAAACATTGAATAAAGTAAAAGCCATTGGTCAATACTGATAATCTAAATAGAAGGTGCATAGCTGCAGGGAAACAGAAAGCCCTCTACACCGTTGGTGGGACTGTAGACTCGTATGACCGCTGTGGGAATCAGTATGGAGGTTCCTCAGGAAACAAAAACTAGAAATTCCATTTGACCCATCTATTCCCCTTCTAATTATCTGCCCAAGGGTTAAAAAAACATCGTATCACAATGATATATATGTACTCATGTTTATAGCAGTACAATTCATAACATACGAATCTTGGAAACAAGTTGTATGTTTGTCAACAGATGAATGGATAAAGAAATTTTATTATTTACACACAGTAGGGTACCACTCTGACATAAATAATGATAAATGTTAGTCATCTTTAGGAAAGTGGATGCACCTGGAGGCCATGTGTTAAATGAAGTAAATCAGATTCACAGGCTCAAATATTGTATGGTTTCTCTTATATGAGAAACCCCACATGTAGATAAAGAACAAATTAAAGTAGATAATAATGATAGGTCTTTTTCAGATGTGAAGTGGATCAAGAGATGGAGGTAGAACAGCAGAAGGGGAGGGAAAACAGGAAAGAAGCAGATGGAGGGAAGGAGATGTGCAGAGGCCTGAGCTGTATTATGCCCGTGTACCATTCCCACATATACTAATAAAACACTTTGAAAAGGTGCAGAAAATAAAACAGTTAATAAATTGAAAGCATTACATGTTAGTCTTTTAGGAGGAGCTACTAAATGGGCAGTTCTTCATGAAATATGAGTTAAATGAAAGAAACGTTAGAATTAGAAAATTACTGCTTGCATATCTTAATGAAATAAATTATTCAACCAAGGATTAATGAGTGATAAAATCAATTGAAAGTATTTTGGAGAATAACACATTCTTATGGTATTCAAGTATGTATGTGTGTATGTATGTATGCATTTTTTAAAAATCTTTTTGAGACAGGGTTTCACTGTACACTTCAAGCTGGCCTTGAATTCACCGTGTAGTTCAGGCTGGCCTTGAACTCAAAGTGATCCTCTTGCCTCAGCCTCCTGAGTGCTGAGATTACAGACCTGTGCCACCATGCCTGGCTAAGTATTCTTTCTGAATTGCATTTGACACTCATGTGAAATAACTAAGTGATTAAACCCAGCATTATTAGCAGACAACCTAGAACCAAGCGCCTCTTGATGTAATGCTGTGTGAAGTTTACACACCACTTAAGATATAGTGTTGCTACAATATTAATTTGAATCTGATAAAATCTTACAGTTTATAGAAAACACAGGGAAAGAACAAGTTAGACCATAGGAAGTAATGTGATAGAGCCACAGAGTGAGGTATTCAGGATTGTAGATATCAGACATGGCTTTCTCGGAAAATCACTTTGGGAGTACTTTTATAGATAAAAAGAACTACAAGCAAATAAATGCAGTACTTAAATTTTATTTTATATTAAAAAAGGGCATGAAGATCAGAATTTTTACAGATTTTGTTAGAATTGGGAAAATTTGTATATGTGCTACAAAATTAATGGTAATGGCAAATGCAAATTGAATTATTTTAGGGATAAAAGCCATGATGTCTGCTATTGGGAGGGAAGAGGAGGAGGATGAAGGGCAGGGGGAGGAGGAGGAAAGGGGAGAGGTGAAGAGAGAGAGCCAGAGGGGAGAACTATAAATGAATGCATGTAAATAAGTCATCTTTTGTTTAGGTTTAGGGACCTCTTATGTTGGTTTCCTTGTATTTTTCTTTCAAATAATTTTTATGTCTACATTTTTTCACAAAAGAGTAAATAAGACTAATAAGGACCCTTCAAGTCTTATTTAGCTTTAGTCTTCTTAAATAAATCTAAGTGAAGTTCTAGTCTGAAATCAACTTGTGTAGAGTTAAAAAACTTGATTTATGTAGCAGGATATAAGCATGAGGTCTCTAAAAGATCTGCAAATATAAGAAATTTAACAAAGTTAGTATTTGTCATCATTTCAGTCACTATAATTGCATCATATTCTCCAGCAACACAGACATTCTATGAATGAGTCAAGGAAGTACCAGAGGCTGACTTGGTTAGGAGACCAGGGTAGCATGCACAGCCGGAAAGGGGTGGGCTTTGTGCAGGTAGTGGTTATATTGTAAAAAGTCACAAATGAGTCTGGGCTGGGAAAGGGCAACTCTTGAGAGTTCTTACTGGTGAGATTTGAGAGCTTGATGGTCAGGATGAAAAGTAATAGCAGGTTCATTGTTTTTCACAGAATGAAAACAGTGCAAGCGCAGGTGGTTTTGCTCAGAGGAGGATATTGTATTTTCAGATTTTGAAAGTGGAGCATAGGTAGATGATGAGCATAGAGCGTGGTACAGCTTGTGGCTAAGGAAGGTGCTGTAGGTTTTGGAAAGTTAAAATATTATAACATGGGGATGAATGTTAAAAGTTTTTAAAAGTTGAATATAAGAGGAATACTTGGAAAACAAAACTATAAATGTGCTAGAAGTGTCAATAATATTTATGGAGGTTTATAATAAACTAACTTTGAAAATACTTTTAATTTTCTCCATTTGTGACTTCTAGGGTTTCAGTCTTTATTTTGAAATATATAAAGAAGGTTATAAATATATAATGTGTGTATTTACTTTAGAATTGAATTTTCAGAGTGCAGAAATAAATTCAATAGTGGATAAGCAAATGCAGCTTTTATAAGGAGTTAATTGATCAGAATCAAGAAAACAAATATAGGGTAATACAATTACTTTCTAAATATAATGTCATTCAAATTGAAAAGAAAGTGCTAATTTGCTAATATATTTTATACTCCAGCTCAGACTTTTTTAAAACTAGAAAAGTACAAATAGCACATACATATGACTGTTTCTATTTTTATTGTGGTCTCATTACTTTTATGGATCAACTCTCTGACCATCCTGACAGCTGATGCTTAGTCATATTTTACTGCATTTTTGCAACACTCTTTTTTAAAATTAATTTTATTGAGAAACAAATAGCTATGAGATAGTTTTAAAACAGGTTAGTAGAACAGTTTCAATAATTAATACATTGCATATTATTGTCTTCATAGTAGTTACTCATAGTACAAGATGAAAACATAATATCCTGTCCAAACACTATTAGTACAAATCTTTCACCTCATTGAATTAAGAGAAAGTAGATGTATATCTATCCTATTTTGTATATACAGATACAAAATGTTCCTTCATTTATATCCCTTTTTTTGTTTTACCAGAGATTGGTATTCCATTGCCATTTAAATATTGTAGGTGCATGAATTCAGCAAAATAATCCAATATAGTCCAGTAGTCCATAATAGTAGTGGGTTATCTGTAGGACTGGCAATGTCAGAAGTTGTTGACTTGAGCCTTTTACAGCTCAGCAAACTCTTATAGTACATTATCTTCCATAGTAATAGCAAGGACATCAGAGAGATGTCTTGGCCCTTGTCTCTGTGGTATTTATTGGCCAAATAAAGAGATGAACCCTGAACTGGTTAATATCACAGCTTGAATATTAATTACTGTGCTTTGAGAAAGAATAAAAAAGAATGGAAGGAAAAACAACTGGAACCAAGCTTATTTAAGTGAGAAGGGGAAGATGGGTTGGAGAGAGGGGAGAGTAATGGGGAGAGAGGGGAGAGTAATGCAGAGAGAGGGGAGAGTAATAGGGAGAGAGGGGAGAGAAGAATTAAGATATATTATCTATAGGCATATATGCCTGTGAATAATGTGATCAACATGTATGACAAATATGTATTAATTAAAAATAGAGTTAAAATAAATTACCCATTAGAAAGAAGTAGAAAAAGTCATAGTTTGGTTTGTCAGTTGGTTGGTGACATTTATCTAATAACACAGATGCATTCAAATTAATGTTCCCACTTCACTCTTCTAAATACAGAATACTGTTTAAAAATGGAAATATAAAGCTCATCATAAAAGCAGCCGCAGAATGCCATTTTACATTTTCCAGAACCATTAAATAAAAGTGAAGAAAATATATGGAACTAATTTTTTACAACTTTAATATTATTCAGTGTATCAAGAAAATTTTTCACATGTGACAATATAAAGTTACTTTAAAATATTCTACATTTTTGAGGTATTTGGAATATAGCTTCTGTTTCATGGTTTTAGCACAAAACTATCCATATATATTGCTTATGTGTTCCTGGCTGCCACATAGTCTGGTGCAGATGGGAGAGTTCAGAAGTCTCAGGACGGTGTCACGCTTTGGAACTATTTGTGACAGTGCTTTCTTCAGCAGCACATATATTAAGACTCTTTGTGACAACTTATTCCTTTTCAGAGCTTAGCCAAGATAGATTTTTAAAATACTGTCTGATTGTTTCAATTTTAGCTTTCACTTTTTATTAAGAATATAAATTGAAATCTATTCAAGTTCATTTTTGGCTAAATAGAAATTCCAAAGTATGGTCAGTTGACTAAGACCTATTGGATTTATCTAGATAGTTATTGTTCCATAGAAAAAAAGATAGTCACTTTTACGAAATTTGGTTTTCTGCTGTATTCATGTGACCCCATAAGTAAACAAATAAGGGGACCAGAGAGAGAGAGAGAGAGAGAGAGAGAGAGAGAGAAGTGCTCATCGGACTAATGCCTGCTTTGGCAAGTGCAGGGACCAGGGTTTGACGCCCAGTCCATGCCAGTGCTGTCCCAGGGCATGCTGAGCCAGGTACTGAGTCCAGGGGGGCACACGTCTCTAATCCCGGTACCGGGGAGGCTGAAAACAGGAGGATCGCTATGAGTCCGAGCTGTGTGTGTAGTGCTACCCTGTACCAAATACATAAATTAAACAAAAAGAAGAAAAGAAACAAGTAAATAAATGAATAAAGAAATTATTAAAACTAAATAAATAGATAACATTTCAAAGAATAAGCTTTTTAAATTATTAAGTTGATTAGTATAATTTAGATATAGGTAATGGTTGTATTCATCATAGAGAATCCGTACCTGTCCATGGTATACCTTGATTCCCCTTTTTTCCCTGTCCTGTCCACTCCCTTCAAGCCCTCTTCCCCTCCTTCTTTACTAAGCTTTGTTTATACTACTTTTCTCTGATAAGAATGAGCTTTAATTTTATAGGCCTTTGTCTAATATCTAAGTTTCAGTAAGAACTGCCCAGGGTCATGCAGTCATTGTTTTTTTTTTTTTTTTTTTTTTTTAAAGCAGAATGATGTATTTCATATGTGAATTCACATATAGATCAACATCATTGACACCAGTGTAAGTTAGAAGGTACTTGAAAATAAAATGTAACATTGTTTATTATATCCATTCTATGAGTTTTTGAATCCATATATGTAGAAAATGAAGGGGTTTGCCTAATTTCACTGTGCAGCCTACTAAGCCTCTTTTCTTTCTCCCATACCCTTCTAATCAGACCAGTTTCTTTTGATTCTCATTTATGTGATTTCTAGTATGATATTGAAGACAACTTTATCCATTATTAGGTCTCAGCTCTGACATGCAGAATATAATTTTGTAGCAATTTTAACTTTCCACTTTGTGTGCTATTTATATTTGATGTATGAACACTGAAAAATGATGAAAATATTAAAAAGTTAACAAAGTGAAACATTTAACTTGTTTCAGGTGTTATCCAAAGTCTTGCCTGTGTGTCCACTACTCTTTGACATCTGTTCTCTGAACTACTATAGATGGGACTGACAGTTAGCCTTACAGTGAAGTTACAAAGTTTATTTTGTGTTTTTATGAATTCTTGAAAATTTACCACACATTTTTTTTAGTTCGCTTGTTAGATACCTACTTTCTGCTACTGGATTATAGTTAGCTTCATAATAACACAGTTTGTCTTAATGCTGCACCCCAGTCTGTAGACAGTGCCTGCCACACAGGGAACTTTTGATGAACGTTTTGGAATTAATGAGTGAATTTCTTCCTCATTTGTGGCTTACTGCACTTGAGCTATTTTCTAGATATTTTCGATATCTGTAAACTCTTTATTTCATGGGATGTTGATAGTAGCTGAAAACAATAAATATCTCTTGGGACAATTGGCCACAATTATTTCTAAAGATATACTAAAGAAAACACAAATCCTCAGGAACAGGCACATTACTCTAAAGTATATATGTGGATTTTTGCCTCGGTAGTAATTCAGAGTAATCTGACAGGGGTAGAAGGTATAATCTTTTAAAAGTGATTTCTATGTATACTCTGATTTTATTCTCACTGCTGTGTCTTTGAACGTGGAGGTTCGGGTTCAGAACTGACATTACTCGTGCACTCTGTTTTCTTAGTCAGTGTCATGTAATGAATTAGTTCTACCAGTTACAACAGAGGTACTAGTGTACTCTGAGTTCATGAGTTTTTGAAACTTAACTTTAGTCATTTACTTGGTATACTTGAAAATCTTTATAGCTATTATAAATTTTTGATATTTATTTTATATTTATGGCAGATAACTTAAAAGACTATATGTAAGATTCAATTCACACTGAAGTGTTCTACTTTTATTGAACCAGGCTTTTTTCCTGCAGTATCATTGTAGGATATCATGAGGTCATAACAGTTGTTGTAGACAGTGAAATTGCTACCATTTTTACACTCATAATTATTTTGATAAGAATATTTATAGTATAGTGCACCAAAGAAAATATCTTGGTTTCTAAGCCAGGTATAAGATGAGAGTAATGATATGTAGACTCTATATTGAAAGCTTTCTGTTCATCAAGACAATTCTAAAGTTAAATATTGATTTTGTAAGAAAGTTGTGTAAGTGAAAAATTAAAAATAATTATATGCAGAAGTTACTACCTTTTTCTAGATGCAGGTTATTTTGTGCAAACTTATATTAAGAGAAAATATTCTAAAGCCTAAAAATTGAAAATGACTTCCTTATGACTTTTTTATCAAATGTCTTAACTATTTCTAGACTGTTTCAGCATTTACTTCTTAAAAACATAGAATTTATTAAGTAAATTAACGCTTGAATAAAATAGATGTAATATTTTGTTATTTAAAGAAACCTTCTGTTGGTACTATATGTTGGCAATTTGGGGGCTATTTTCAAAATAGTCTATGAATATAAGATTATAATGTTTGAAAATGAATACTTAGTAAGGGGAAGAGGGTCAGTGTTAGTTGTAAAGTTGAATGTTCATTAGGTATTGACGTTTACGTATTTAACAGTTCCCCAACTACGAATATGCTCCTTTTGTTAAGAGACTTTTCTTCACATTATTTCATGATTCTGTTAATGTATTTATCTAATAAATATTTCTTGAAAATGTACTCTTTCATCATTCTTTGTGTCATGAGATATTACATTATGCATGAGTATGGATCTTAGAGTACAGGGGGTGGACAATGATAAATTCCCTAAGAAGTAAAAACAAAGTTGAGGGTTAAATGGGCTCATCCTTTTTTTTTTATAAATTGATGTTTAATTTCCCTGTGTAATTCCAACTCCAGAATATGACTCATTATGAATGAATACAGCCAAACCAAATTCTAAAGACCATGTGTAGAAAGAAAAGCCTCAGATTTGTAAGATGTTAAAAAATTGTGTAGTCATTGAGATTCAATTGATTTAGTATTATTGAATACAACTCATAAGTCACTATGTGTTTTATGGAAAAAATAAGAGCATAGAATTTCAATTCATTAACTGATTATTTGGCTTTTCAGAGTAAACCTAGATGACTATTCCTTGTATAAATCTTTCAAGGTGTTTATGAGCTGTGGGGAATTCATGCTCTTTGAGCATGACTGTAAAAGTGTGTTGAATTTATACTTGGGAGAATCAATTGGTTTTGAACAGATGTAGAAAATAATATTAAGTACAGTATTTAGATGCCATTTCAAATTAGTGGAGTAATTCTCATCTTTTTCATGCATTTGTTTGATAATATCAATGTCTCTAACAAAAACGATACGGTGGATTTTGCTTGTGATATTTATGAAGAGAAACAGGGGATTTTAATGACTTTTATACCACTCCACTATGATAATGCACTTTGCCACACCCCATTTTGGCTACTTTTTTAAAATTTAATTTTATTTTTTTTAATTTTATTGATAAACAGATAGCAATGAGACAGTTTCAAATTAAATCGGAAGTACAGTTTCAACAAATAACACACTGCATATATTCTTCTTAGTGGTTAATTGCTGTACAAGATGCGGACTTGAGATCCTATTTACAAACACCATTAGAACAAATCATTCTATTCATTAAGAGAATGCAACTATATATCTATCCTAACCACCATGAATACACAGATACAAAATGGACATTCATCTGTGTGCCCTATTTTTTCTAAGTTCTGTTATTGAATATTATAGGTGTGTAAACTCAACAAAACATTCCAAAATGGTCCAGCACACCATAATAGCATTGGGTCCTCTGTTTAACTGGCAATGTCAGAAATTATTGACCCGAGTCCCCCACCGCTCAACATAACAGCATGGCTTTACTTCCTATATTTCGTCTTCATACTTTTCTACTGGATGGTTAAGACCAAGGTAAAGCAGGACCTGTGCAACAAGAGTTGCAGCTTTTTGGTCTGAGAAGGTCAGTGAAATCCCATCAGGATTTATCCTGAGATCCTGTACCTCAGATTGTAGAACCTTTTGCTTGTTCTTTTTTGTTTTGTTGTGATTTTTAAAGAACATGTAGTGTTGTACTTTGTGTGTGTGTGTGTGTGTATGTGTGTGTATGTTGCTTATACCTTTAGTGTTATAGTATTACATACACTTTTAGTTACAGTTTTGATGAAAGCACAACCTTAAAATCTCAGCCAGAATTCATCTAAAAAATTATTTTTTCCAGCATTGGTAGAAAAACTGGATTGACTTTGCATAGAGATTGCGTAAAGCATATAAAATTGTGTGTGTGTGTGTGTGTGTGTGTGTGTGTGTGTGTGTGCTTTATGTCCATGATAGCTGTTGAAAGTACTTTAAAATAAATTTTTATATCTTGCAAGATTACTTGAGCAGCCACTATCAGTAATTGTATTGTGTTACATTTTGTAGAATATTTTCCTTGCATTGGTATCACTTTTTGACCATTTACTTTAAAAAAATTCCAAACATCTCTTTAAAATGTTTTAATTTTTTTTTATCATTTGAACCAATACATGGGCATGGGCTTTTCCTGGCAAATAGTGCTATAATAATTGCATAAGAAGAGAATGGAAATATCATTATGTCAAGTAGCTGTAGCGCAGGCCTGTTCAATTGCCAGGACGATTGCATTGAACTGAGAATTCAAAACCATTCCTTCTTCAGCAGTATTGACATAATGTTAATACTGCATAGAATGAATAAAATGAATGATGCATAGAATGAATAAAATGTGGCACCATTCTCAAAGGGATCGTAGTCTCCTGTGAGGATAGCTGGTGTAGCACTTACGCATTTAGTAATCATTCTGGAATTGAATCGTCTCTACATAAATGTGTGTATATGTGTATACATACAGATACTATACATATATGTGTGTATACACTCATAAATGTTAGAAGTCTGGCAATCTAGGTACATTTCATAAAATGTGGAAAGTAACCATTATAGATGAATCATATTGGATTATTCTTATAATCTCATAATCCTGAATTATGCCATTTATAGACTGAAGTTCACAGTTTTTCTCTCAAAGATCTGGGCAAATATCAGAATCACCTTTTGATACTTTAGTTCAAAAAAAAAGGATGAGCCCAAAATATCTTGTTTTCTTTTTGAATAAAATAATTTTAAAGATTATGATGAATTTAATTTATAAATAATATTCTGTAATTATCTTATGATAAAAGGGGCTATCCTTTTCTTTTTACGAAGATCATACATATTTTGACTCTACTCTGTGTTATGCTGAACACATGCAAGCTTTCATTTTAATGTCACCTGCTATTATTCCTTGTAGGTTCTACCAGTATATTTTTGCTTATGGCTGTATAATCCTAGTTGTATCTAGATTAAGTCATCCTCCTTTATGTTCGTCTACCTGTTTATTTTTATTTTTTTTTTGTTTTTAGAAAAATGTTGTCTCACTCTACTGTGTTCCCCAAAGTATCACTGTGATACTTCGCTCCTTCATAATTTTTGATGAATTCCTAAATGTCTCTTTTTGTGTATGCCATATGTTCAGCTTCTGCTTCCAATTTCTTTATGATGCTTATGTGAGTATTTATGTAATTGTTTCTAAAAAAATTCACTTTGAAGACATGCTTTTAGTAATCAAAGAGTTATAGTGTTACTAAGTTAAAAATAATATGTAATGATCGAATTATCTTGTGGCCTAGACAAAATATGTTTATCGTTTTTCTCACAGTAGTCCTTGGCACTTCATTATTTTTGTTTTTAGTTTATAAATGATAAGCTAGCGGCTCAGAGAGATTAAGTTATTTTCTTATGATGAAAGGGCTGGCAAGTAGCAGAGCTAAAATTTAAGGTCAGTCTGACTCTAGAGGCCTCTAACTCTGACTTCATTAGATTACTCTCATCTTGTTTCTAGGATTTGGTTATTTACAAAAATGGCCCTTTCATTTTATGCTTATTTTTTATGCCTAACTAAATATGTGTTGATACTTGTAAATATGTTTAAATCCACTAACCAGAGGTAACTTTTCAAAATAAAATTACTGAACACTTGATACTTAGGCTCAAGTCAGCTAAAGTGACAACATAATAGTTTTCAGGAACCACCCCTTTTAGAACTGCTCTCTTTAGCATCTCAGTGTAGAATAAATAAATTAAAAGAGGAAAGTCATATGATTGGAAATCAACAGCATGAATACCTTGTCTGTTTAGGAGTTCAGTTAAGATCTGTTCAGGTTCAATTTCGGAATTTGAAGTTATTCCCCAGTTCTTTCCAACACATATGTGAAGTCTTACAAGGAAAAGCTCGTGTGTTTATTTTACTTAGAAGTTCTCTATTTCAGTGTTCGTTCACTTACAAGCATGCTACTTGAAGGGGTAAATGACACGAAAGAGTAAGTTACCTGAAAGGTGAAGAATAACTTTTAAGTCTTTGGGACTGACTGAATGTCAGGTATATGAGCAATTTTTTCTAATGTGTTAAATTTCACTAATTGCTGGTTTTCACTGTATTTTTCTAGTGTCATAAAAAGAACAAAGAGAAATTTCTAATTTGAAATCATCTGTCTTTGTGAAGCTGTTTTTAAATATCTGGTCTAAGAACTAAAAATAGTTACTCATTTTAGTCAAGTCAGCAAATGAACTATTGAGTTTGTGTTAGTTTACTAGTACTGACATAACAGCATGCTACAAACTGACCGAGAAAAGCAGCAAAAACTTATGTTCTTGTGGTTCTGGGAGTTAGAAATCCAAGATGAACTTGGCAAATTTTGTGCCTCTGAAGCCCCCTCCCAGGATTGTAGATGAGTGCATTTTCAGCATGGCTTAACTTGGTCTTTCCTCCAACTTTATGTAATCAGTGTCTCAATCTTCCTTTCCTACTGAATGGTGTAAAAGCACCCGCTTACTGGATTAGCACCCATCTATATGATCTTGTTTTACTTTCATTACTTCTTTTTGTTATTGTTGCAGGGATCGAACTCAGGACCTTGCACTTGCCAGGCAGGTGCTCATGCCGCTGATCTATATCCCCACCCCTACTTTCATAACTTTTTTGAAGTCCCTGTTTCCAAATACAGACGTATTTTGGGGTTAGGAATAGTAGGAGGCTCTTTAGCATACGACTTACGTAGTGCACATTTCAGGCCATTTTTATTGAGCAAGTCTTCTAGGCACTGTGGTAAGTCCTAGGAGAGAGATCACATTTTAGTCTTTCCTGGAGTTTGCAGTTCTGCGTGGGATGGGTCAGACAGCCCAGGAGTGGGTAGGCCTGTGATCTGGAGATTGCTCTACCCTTCCTCAGTCCAGCAGCCTCATCTGAATAGCAGGGAAAGTGTTTTCTCCTCAGTCACTCAGAAGCTATTCATTTTAAGAGGGCACTTTTCTAGTTAGAAAATGTAATTATTTCATCAAGGCTATGTACATGAGATACTGGAAAAACAGTTTAGTAAGAGCATATGATTAAAGACAGAATTAATGGTAAAAGTAAATTCAATTAGAGAATAATAGGAATTAAGTTTTTATGTGAGGAATTTAAGGTGTCAGTAGATAGAATAATTGGTATGTACTTTCAGAAAGGAAAAGATTTTTAGAATTATCTCAATAGAGGTGATAAGTGATAGTTGAAAATGGATTTATCTAGAAGTGTGGATTTGTAGGAGGTAAAGAGTTTATGGCTTAGTGTTTAGTCATGAGGAATACTGATACTTAGTGGGCCTGAGGAAGGCAAACAGGGAGAAACCTGAAAGTTTGTGTAGTTCTGTGCAAGATTATCATGGACAAATCCTCCATCTCTGAAAATAGACATTTCTCAAAAGAGGACAGAGAAATAGCCAAAAGTTAAATGAAGACTCTTCTGAGAAATGCAGATCATCTCATCGAAAAGGATCACTTTGTACCTGGTTAGGATGGCTGTTATCACAGACACACAAGAGAACTTAAGCAGTGGTATACTCCTGTAATCCCAGTCAGGAGTTGCAGCCTAACATAGGCAACTTGGCAATTTAGATCCTATCTCAAAATAAAAAGGGCATGGCAAATTCAGTGTAAATGCCCTAAAAGTTCAATCCCTAGTACTGAAAAGCAAGAACAAAAATAGAAGAGCAAGAACAGGGTGCAGTGGTGAATGCCTGTTTCTTAGCTCTTTGGGAAACCGGGTTTGGAGAATCTTGAGTTTTAGGCCAGCCAGGACTATATAGATAGGAGACTGTATCTCATTAAACAAACTGAGAAAAGACAGCAAATGATGGTAAGGATGTAGAGAAAAGGAAGCTTGGCACACTGTTGCTGGAATGTAAATTGGTGCAGTGCTTAATGGAAGACACAATGGCAGTCTACCTTTCATTCCCCCTCTTCCTATGTGAACTTCAATTTTCTCATTTCTAGAAGAGTTATTAAAATTCAGTTTTCTTGTACTAATGGAATGGTTGAAAAATACTTTAGTCAGGGTTATTCAAATATATTGTTATTATTTCTTATTGAAAAAGATATGTTAACAAAATAAATTTTAACTTTCTATGTATTTAGTACAGGATCTACAGGATCTCACTACACAGATCAGATTCATAGTGATTCTCCTGTTTACAGCCTCCCAGGCACTGGGATTATAGGTGTGCACCACCTAGTCCATTTGCAGTCACCATCTCAGCATGTCCCCATTGACGGGGCTGCCAGGGCACCCCAAGGATTGAACCCCAGTCCCTGCATCTCCCTAAGCATTTGCTTTAATCCGCTATCTGGTGGGCCTTTACAAAATATATTTTAAAGTGAAGCTTGAAACTATCACCTTATAGTGCAAGGGGAT
>NW_004524741.1:3247990-3264384 GCF_000260255.1 Octodon degus
AACTTTTTTTTTTTTTTTTTTTTTTTTTTTTTGGTGGAACCAGGGATTGAACTCGGGTCCTTGTGCTTTCCAGGCAAGCACTTATTCCACTGAGCCATCTCCCTGGCCCCATTAACTTGGGTATTTTAAGTATAGCAACTTTAGCTAAATGAGATTGCTGTTGTGTCTGGAAATCTGGGGTAAAACAGAAAAAAAGGAAGATCATTTGGCTGTAAGATTATCTTGGCTGCAGGAAACTCCCATTCCTTTAGGAGTTTGGAAAATGCTGTACCTTAATTTTGAATTGGAGAGATTTGTGTGTGTAAGTAGTACTTTCACAAATTTAAGTAGTAATAATATGTTTAAAATTAAAAAAGACAGCTCACCAATGTTGTAAATATACCCTGCTCTCTGACAGAAACAAAAAGCACTGTACTTGCAAGATAAACTTTTCCAGGAAGGAGTGGCAGTTGGTATTCCTTGACATTCACCAAATGCATGTGGATTCACAGCAGCACCTGCTGGCTGAATAAAGTGAAATTGTTGGCTCACTGAGAGTTTGCTTTAGTTACTTTTTTTTTTTTTTTTCATTGCTGAGATAAAATACCAGACACTTAAAGTTTTGGAAAGAGACATTTATTTTGGACCACAGTTTATGAAAATTTCAGCCCATAATGTGCTGTGTCTGAGGCTAGAGGGGCATCAGAGGAGATATAGTTCATGGCAGGCAGAAGGCTGCAAAAACAGCAGGTAGCAAGTGACAGGTTCTTTCTGCCCTTCGTATTCTGTCCACGTTACATGCCTTTTAGGCAGGAAGCACTTGTGTGAGCCTGCTCATTATCTGCATCCAGAACTATGCAATACCAGTCAGTGGACTAATTTAGTAATCACCCACCTTTACTCCCAGGATCACACACTCTCAATCCAGACACCTCTGAAAAGTCCCACCTGTGACTGCATGAGGCTTTGGGGGGCATCTAGAAAGAACCCTTATCAGAATTTCTATTCAGTGGGTACTTTGTGGCCTCAGTTATAAACTCTGTGAAAGCCTTTGCATTGCAGTGTGGTAAATAGCATAACTCCTGAATCCCTCAGATCTAGATTCTAACACTAGCAATTCCTCCTGACCTCAAAAAGTTTCCTTTTGGTATCTGAAAAATGGTAATTCCAACACGTAACTCTACTGGTTGCTGTGAGGATCAGCTTCTGTAGGCTGATCTGTCCTTCACAGAAGGACAATGTATTTAATAACTGATGGCTTCTGTATTGTAACCCAGTGATTCCTGCATTAAGTTGACAGCCATCTGGGGGTTTGAAAAAAAAGTCAGTACTCTAATTGAGTTCCGAGACTGATATTCACCTGAACCTAGGATGGATTTTGGAAATCTTTGTTCAGCTTTAGGTGCTATGGGATGGGTAGATAAAAATGTGACCAAATATATCTAACCTTTTGATGTAGCATTCTTTCACCTCACCACATGAGCTCGGTTTGTATTTTATTCTAGTGTGCTCATTACAGTAACCATTACGACTGATGCAGTTTTTGCTTGTACAATATGCTGTTGATTTGTACTTTTGTCTTATTACTCTTAGTTAGTTGACAAGTAATGTGCTGTTACTATAAATAAAATGCAGCTGCTAATGAAAAATTCACCAAAGGCTGAATTAAGCCAGTTATTAAAGATATGTGGATTATGTGTGGTGGGACACACCTTGGATACCAGCTACTCTGGAGGCTGAGACAGGAGGATCTTGAGTTCAAGGCCAGTTTAGATAACTTAATGAGATCCTGTCATAAAATTTAAAAAATAGAAAGGGCTGGGGGGTCATAGTTCAGTTGGAGAGCATTTGCCTAGCATTCATGAAGATCTGGGTTTAATCTCCAGAACCGACATATGGTAACATATTGCAATAAGTTGAAAGCCAGTGATTAAGAGCACACAATTTGTGGTACATATCCTGATGTACTTTGGAAATGATTGTCATTTCTTCAGATGCTGTATATAGTCTCAGAATTGCACAAACTGAGTAAATGCACATGTAAAATGTAAGTATGTGCAATAATTTCATTGTTTTATATTAATATAGTATGTTGTATCAATCAGAAAATAGATTTTTATGAGGTGGGGATTGGACCCAGGGCCTCAGGCCACTAAGTACACTGCCACTGAACCAGACCTTCAATCCTGCCAGATAGATGTTTCTTACAAGTCTCTTTATTAGTACCAGCACAAGGAGTTTTTCTCTTACTCAATTGTCCTCCAATAAAAGTATATAATATATATGTATATTATAGGTATTATAGATATTAAATATAATACATCTGTACTATTTAATATCTGTAATAGTTGATGTGTACTAAGCACTGATAAATGAATTACTAGCATAACCTCCATGTTCATCTAATTCTAGAGCAGAAATATGTAGCTTTGTACAAGGTCTAAGTGTTCATTTATTCCTTTTTTTTTTTTTTTTTGCTTTTTCTTATGAAAAGTTTTGATCACATAAAAATAACGATATAATGAGCATCCATAAAACTATTATCTGGACTTATGAAATGCTCAACTCAACATTTGGTCTTCTTGCTTTATCTTTTTGTGGTTGTTGTTGGAGGGTTTTTTTTGGCTACTTTAGGCTGCCTTAAGGGCAGGTCTGGTACAGCTTTTGGAGCTGAGAATTGAACTGCAGTCCTATGTGCCTGCCTGCATTTACCCAAGAGGTGCTTTTAAAAAACAACAACAACAACAACAAAAACCAAAACACACACACACACACACACAAAAAAAAAAAAAAAACCCTGAGCTATCTGGCAAAGCGCCTGTTGAGGTATTTGTAAAGTAAATTGCAGGCCAGGCATGGTGTTGTACAACTTTAATCCTGGAATTTAAGAAGCTGTGCCAAGGTATCACAAATTGAACTATGTAGTGAGACCATATCTTTAAAAAACAAGAGAGAAAATTAGGGTCATACTTTATTTTGTCTTTAAATAGGTAAAAAAAATGAGTGTCTCCAAAAAGAATGGTTGCTTAACAACAATATCATTAATATACTTAACACTTGAAATTCTTTAACATTCTACTCAGTTCATAGTCAGACTACAGTAATATTCCTCACATGGCTCTACATTGTTGTTTTCTTTTGGATGCTTCTTTTTTTAAGGTCAATTTTTTAATTCGGACATGTTTGCAGTACACAATTATCAATGAAAATTAGCACCAATTCGTGCATATTAGCCATATACAGATATTCTGCGGTCCTCGTCTGGAATATTTACATAGCCTTTGAAGAGTGGATAAAGTGGATGTTTTATGATCCCTGTTTTGCAGATAATGGAACTGAAAAAATAGGTCACTTGTTCACATTATTGTCACTTAGCAAGCAGCAGAGCAGAAGTTTAAATTTTATCTGACTTTATATCTGACCTCTTTTTATCTATTGCACTGCTTCCTTGTACCTCCCACTTAGATTGCTGTTGCTTAAGGATCATGGAAATTAGAGTTTCACTTTGAGCTCCCATAGCCCCTTAGTTAATTTCTAACAACTGGTCTTGATTTGAAATGCACAGCTACCGGCTTTCCAGCCACAACTTGGATCAGGGCCTAGAATGGTCTATTGAGTGTTTGGTTGTACAAATGACTGCAGCAACTTGCCCATCTTCTCCATCAAGCTACTGAATAGTAATGTAATTAGGCCTGGCCCTTAAATTTTGCTTCTTTCTGTGATTTTTTTCATCATTTGGTGATTAGATTACAATGTCAATGATTAGCATGCAGTTTTTTCCATTGTAAGCAATAAGGAACTCTCTGTGTCATGTCTGAAGATGACTGCTGGGTTAATCCACTAAATGACTGTACCTTGATCCAAAATTATATACTGATGAATGGTGATGAATTCCATGAAATTTAGGAAACTGCTTTGTTGGCTGACACTAAGATGTGGTTTGATGTTTCTGTGTATAAATGTTTGCATTTAATTATAACCACAGGAAAATATATCTAGGATTATAGAAGAGAAAAGGCCTGAAGCTGGAAAATCATCCTTAGGGAAAGAATCTATAGAGATAATACTAATTATAATAATAATGGTAGATATTACCAAGAACTTCAGTACTTTTGTATTGCCAAGCAATGTTACAGACACATTGTGTGCATTATATTATATTTCACTTTTCGAAATAACCAAAGAGGAAATTGAGGCAGCTGGGAAAATAAATCTGAGGTCACATACTAAATCTAAGATTGCAACTGAGACAGTTTTGTACCAGATTTTCTTTTCTTAGCCATTATGAGTTCTGCTTTTTAGAAAGTCCTCTGTAGAAGAAAATGTAATTTGAGTTGTAAAATTTGATTTACATGAGGGTTTATAGCACAGAAGCTAATCATACTATATACATTATGTATATAGTGTATTTCCATGAGTTACATAGTTTTCTGACAAGTAAGTGAAATTTTATTTTGCATTTTTAAAAATGAGACATGTCATTGTAGATTACTGACTTGCTATGAATATTATTGTCTTTTATTTCTTTATATTTTCAGAATTATTTCCAGTAGTTGATGCTATCCTCATATATCTCATGTTTTCTGGGAAGGTATGCATTTTTAATAAGGAATAAATCACAGAGTTGTGTAATAAGTGGCACAAAATCACCAGTGAATGAATTTGAAGCTTAAAATGAGAATGCACTTTGGTTCTATATATTGATTAGTTTCAGGATTTAAGAAACAGTGTTTCAGTAGCAATATCCACAGCTATTTATTGAAGGGGTACAGATGGCATATGTGAGGTAAGGTAGTGGTAAGACCTGTACAAATATGAATGGTCCCTCTGAAAAGTAAGACTGATATTCTCATTCTTAGTATTTCACTAAAGACACACTCTATGAATTTTTGGATATAAAAGAAAGATATATTTATATTCAAGTTAATTTTTATTTTGAAAATGTGCATCTGATTCCCTGTAAAGGGTTTTCATAAATTAAAAATATCTTTATTTTGAGTAACTAGAGTATTTCTTTACTCAAAGGACTTTACATGTGTGTCACTTTTTGATTCAAGATAAAAATAATTAAAATAATGACTCAAAATACACATAAAAAACATTCATAGGTCCGACATTTATCATTTTAAAAAAAATCTGAAAGTGGGCTGGCCAAATACCTCAGTGGATTAAAACACCTGCAAGCAGGCGCAGGGGCCAGGGGTTTGATCCTCAGGCCTGACCTACCAGCCTCACCCCCGGGGCATGCTGAGACAGCAATTGAGACAGGACATGGTGGCGTGCACCTGTAATCCCAGCTCTTGGGAGGCTGTAAACAGGGGGATCACTATATATTGATTAGTTTCAGGATTTAAGAAACAATGTTTCAGTAGCAATAGCCACAGCTATTTATTGAAGGGGTACAGATGGCATATGTGAGGTAAGGTAGTGGTAAGACCTGTACAAATAGGAATGGTCCCTCTGAAAATATTCTCATTCTCAATATTTCACGAAAGACACACTCTATGAGTTTTTGGATATAAAAAAAGATTAGTAGTGAGACCCTGAACACCCTGTAGACTCTTCCCTAAAATACAAAAAAAAAAAAAAATCTGAAAGTTAATTCTTATATTTATTTATTTTTTAATGGAACTGAGGATTGAACTCAGGCCCTTGTGCTTGCCAGGCAAGCACTTATTCTACTGAGCTATCTCCCCAGCCCTAATCCTTATTTTTTTTATTAATAATTTTCTGTTTGGTTGGTTCAAGAAATTGAACTTTGTGTTTGCCAAATAGGCACTGTGCTATTGAGCTATATCCCTGGGCCAATGTATTCTTTGAAAAATATGGTAATTATATATTCGTATTTGGTTCTGTTCTTGTAATATGCACTCAAATAATCAAAATTGACATTTGCATGATGAATATATGCATGATTGTTAATTTATTTTGTGATTATCTTCCATATACCTTGTTAAAGTAAGAATAATTTCCTTATAAAACAAGTATGGACTGTTCACTAACCTTACTGTAAATTAATTGATTAAAAATTTACTGTTACTAAAGTTTTTCTACTTTTATTTCTAAATTATTAATACTTGGATTTGTTTTACTTTTATCTAATTTTCCCAGGTAAGGTGATGGTCCATTATTATCGTCAATTCTACAACCTGTACCTAATACATTAGTCCAGTTATTTACAGAATGTACTAAATTAGGGCATATTACATTTGTTACTCGGGTGGAAGAGAGAAGGCAAGGTAATTAGGGGCATGCAAATGCACTTTGACAAATGAAAATCATTAAGTTCTGTTCAAGTAATTTCCATCATGCATAAAATAGGCAGTAGAATTATATGTTTTTATGATCTAAGTATGTGATAATCAGATGGATTTACGTAGTCTGGGATAGGATGCATCTTTGTGCTCTAAACCTTTATGCAAACTAATTAACATATTTGGCTGTATGTGCATGCATATTTGATAGGAACAAAATCACATGTTTATCCCCCAAAGCCTCTTTTTATTAAATATTTCTACAATCTCTGATATAAATTTCTCCTTTTTATAGCTATGTTAAACTTTTAAAATATTGTGAGAACTCATTTAATACCATTTACTGTAATAATCATGACAATGTTAGCACTTCTCACCACTTGTTTGGTATTTATGAGCTCCTGGGCTTGATCCCCAAGTGGTACACAAACATGCGCGCGCGCGCGCGCGCGTGTGTGTGTAGGGGCACACAAAGCATTAGGTTTGAGGACTGGGGATGCAGCTGAGTGATAGAGGCCTTGCTTAACATCCTAGATGGCAAGAATTATTGGAGGACTTTTTATTGAATTGTGCATAAGCTTCCTTGGGTATCACTATAAAGGTGATTTTTTTGGACCAGTGTTATTCCACTAGTGTTTAATGTGGGTCTTCTAGTAGACAGAAAGTAAAAATTATCATTTAAGATTTATACCAATCAACAGAGTCAGTTTTTCTCATTGAGTTGATAGATATTTTGGCTTGTTCTTTTAGAGTCACATTTTATTTAAGTTACACCTGCTGGTTTTTTTTTCTGGCAGTCCATGAAAATCTGCACCACAAGTAATGGGAGGAAGCCCCTAAAACTTCATCCCAGTTTAACACAAGTACTGATTTATCGTCATCATGATTCAAAAGTCCAATGGTACAAACAAAATATAATACACATTTTAATATTATCAGTATTTCTGGAAAGACTATATTTGAGGAAATGTCATGTCCCTAATGATTTTTTGACTTACAAAATGCAAAAACTGGCTTTATCATTTGAATAAAACATTTACTGGGGCTGAGGAAGTAGATCAGAGGCATAATCACTTAGTTAGCAAGCACAAGGTCCAGAGTTCGATCCCTGACCACATGCACTGCAGGTCCCAGAACTCTTGGCTCGAAGATGTGGCCTCAGATACCTGACCCCAGAACCAGGTCTGGTGGCACATGCCTGTAATCCCAGCCCATGGAGGTTGACGTCAAGCAGGGGAATTGCTGTGAGTTCAAGGGCTACAAAAGTGGGCATAAGGCCAGTCTGAACTGCTTGGTGAGACCCTGTCTCTAACACAAACAAACAAACAAAAAAAATTGCTCTAATGGTTGCTGGGACTAAAATGGATTATTCCTTATTCTTTATCTAAAGGCCAGATTAAAATATTATTTAAGGGTAATATGTTAAGTATGTCTGCATTTAATTTTTGGGGGGGCAGTATCTCATTGTATAGTTCAGGCTGACCTTGAACTCACTATGTACTCAGACCGCCTTGAACTTATGACAGTCTTTTTCAGCCTCCCAAGTGCTAGAGATTACATACCTGCCCCTTCACACCTGGCTTAATTTGAATTCTTTGAAGAAAAATATTATAGATTATATTTCTAAATGTATCTCCTCTACCCTTTACATTTTTGTGGGTTTTTTTGTAGTTTATTTTCTTTTTCTTTATTTTTTTCTTTACTTATTTTGCTCATAAGCAGTCATTTGTTAATCTTAAATCCATATACTCACCATTACTTCACTTTTTAATTCTGAGAAGGTTTGGCTGAGTTCTCTAATTTCTGGATCATGCTACTTATACTAATGTATCCTCAAAATGCACACACACACACAAATAAGCACAGGAAAAGGATATTTAAAGACCAACACCAGTGATTCTTTTGAAGAGGTAATGCCTGTACATGACAAGGAAAAATGACAAAAGAGGCCAGCCATGGTAGTGCATGCCTTTTATCCCAGCACGCAGGAGGGTGAGACAGGAGGATCACTGGTAGATCAAGGCCAGCCAGAACTTCATAGTGAAACCCTGTCTCCAAAAAAAAAAAAAACCAAAAAAAAAAAAACAAAAACTTTTTCTGTATCCATTGAGATAATCATGTGATTTTTTTCTGTTAATAATCATCTCAATAGATGCAGAAATATCTTATCAAAAAATCAAACATCCATTCATATTAAAAGCCCTACAGAAAACTGGAATAAATGGCCTTTACCTCAATCATATAAAAGCGATCTATGACAAACTGACAGATAACATATTAAATGGTCAAAAACCAGAAAGCTTTCACTCTAAAATCAGGAATAATGCAAGGATGTCCACTATTACCATTTCTATTCAATATGATTCTAGAAACATTAGCCAGAGCAATTAGACAAGAGAAAAAAATAAAGATAGGAAAGGCAGTAAATTATTATTTGCAGATGACATCATTATATAGAAGATGCCAAACTTCCACAAAAATCTTGTAGAATTAATATTCAGATTCAGAAGTATAGCAGTGTAGTGGTTGATTGTGTCAGTAATTCTGCACCCTAGGGTCTAGAGGACCCACTCCAGAATGACTCATCACTTGAAGCATAATAAAGGGACTTGAGGAAGGACAAAGGGTTCCATTTTCTTTGGAGGAGCTCTGGTCTTCACCATCAGTTTGGACGTTTTATCTTGGCTTCTAGCACAGTCTCTTTGGCTTCTGCGTTAGATCCTTCAGCCTTCTGGTGTAGACTCACCAGCCTTGAATCGCAGACTCACCAGCCTTCCAGCACAACCCATTGGCCTCCTGATATGGTCTTGCACAGAACACTGTCATGAGCTCCAGACCTTGGACTGAATCCTTCAGTCTCCAGTGTGCACATGCCCTCTGCTCGCTTCTGCATCCAACTCTGTGGCTGACAGTCATAAGCTAATCTTGTAATTTCTCATACATTTGTATATCTTGTGTTATATCTGTTCTTCTATTAAACCCTGACTGATACAAGTAGGATACAAAGTTGATACTCAAAAAGCAATAGCATTCTATACACAAGCAACAAAACTCAGAGAAACATTAGGGAAAGTATACCCTTCACAATAGCATCTAAACAAAAGAAATGCTAATGAATCAGTCTAACAAAGGATGTAAAAGATCAGTGAAAATTACAGTACCCTAAAAAACCAAGATTGAAGAGGATATGAGAAAATGAAAAGATGTCCTTTGTGCTTGGATAGGAAGAACCAATACAGTGAAAATGAGCATACTCCGAAAACTTCTGTACAGATTCAATACAATCATAGTTAAAATACTATTACCATACTTCACAGAATTAGAGAAACACTCCTAAAATTCATCATGAATGAGAACAGACCTTGAATAACAAAAGCCTTTCTGGCCAACAAAGGCAAGTTAGAAGCAACAGTGTCAGACCTGAAATTATCTACAAAGCTACTGTGATAAAATCAGCATGATATTGGCCAAAAAACAGGCCTGTGGATCAGTGGAGCAGAATAGCTGATACAGATGCAACCCCAAACAGACTCTGCTTCTGTATCTTTGACAAAAGAGCCAAACATGTTCACTGGAAACAAAGATAGTGTCTTGAATAAATGGCACTTACAAAATGGCTTTCTACTTACTGAAGACTAATACTTGACCCATGTCTATCACTATGTACTAAACTAAAGTAAAACTGAATAAAATATCCATATTAAAATATAGTATAAGAGAAACACTAAATTTTCTGAAGAGCAAATAGGTAGAAATCTTTGACACATAGGTTTAGGTAGAACCTTCATAACAAAACCTAGACTTCAAGGGAAATATTACAAAGAATCAACAAATAGGATCTCACCATATTAAAAAGCTTCTGAACGACAAAAGAACTCATCAATAAAAGAACTCATCAACAGGGAGAAGACAACCCACAGAGTGGGACAAAATATAGCCATTTGTCCCTCAGACAAAGGACTTACATCTAGAGCACACAAAGAATGGAAAAAATCAGACCCCCAATTCAGACACCCAATCCAAAAATGGGCATCTGAGATGAATATACACTTCTCAGATGAAAAAATACAAATGCTAGGTGAATAGCATGAAATAAATGTTCAACATTGTTGGTCACTTAGATTGAATCCATTTTGGGCCAGAAAAATCACCGTCATCATGAAGTCAATCAATATCAAATGCTGGTGGGACTATGGGGCAAAAGGAATCTTTCTCCGCTGCTGGAGGGAGTGTAGATTGGTACAACCACTGTGGAAATCAGTGAGGAGTTTCCTTAACTAGGAGAAGTCTCATTTGATGTAGCCTTCACTTCCTGGATATCTTCACAGAAGAACTGAAAACATCATATAACAGTGATAAATACCTATGTTTATAGCAGCACAATTGGTCATAGCTAAATCTTGGAAATAACCCAAATTTACAAAAACTGAGGAATGGATAAAAATATGTATTTTTAAAAAATATGTGTAACAGAGTACTACTCAACCATATGGAAGGATAATTTGGAGACTTTTAAAGGTAAATAGATGCAACTTGAGAGCAAATGTATAAGTGAAATAAATCAGGCCCATAACTGTAAATTTAGTGTGAGAAACTGAATGAGCGAATAAGATCCAAAATGTAAAATAGAAATTGTGAATTGGGAAGAAATTGTTCAAGCAAAAGGAATAAAGGGAAAAGGAAAAACTAAATTTATCCACAAGATTGTTAAAGTAGTTTTATAGCTGGTTCCTCCTAGTTCATTGAAAGGAAAGGTTTGCGCTAATATTATTTGAACAAGGTATCATGCCTATGTCTTATACTCTTGAGTCACTACTCTGAAGACAATGATATGTAATGTGTTAATTATTGTAACTCTCCTACTAAGCCTCTTTGAAACTTTTATTATTTTTTCTCTTTATGATAAAAATAACAAAACATACAAAAAGGATAAACCATAACTTAGCTCTATCTTCTCTTGACTCACTACTTGGAAGAAACTATGGCCCACTATTTCTACAAGAAAATAGAAATATTTTCCAAGTTTCTACACCTATAGTAACATTTAAAAGGAAATAACTTCTTTGGTAAACAATGCTACATATTTTGAACTTACTGTTTGCAGGGTATATGACTTCTCCTCCTCCTCGCTACTCTTTATGGCCCAAGGATGCCCAGTCATCTCTTGGTATCCATGAGGGATTTGACTCAAAAACACCAAGAGGTAACAGATTCTGAGATTGCTGTAGTCCCTTAGTTAACAGACATAGTAATTGTACTTAACCTAAATAGCTCTTCTATATACTTTAGATGATGTATAATAAAAATAAAATGTAAATGCTATGTAAATAATTGCTACACTGTATTGTTTGGAGAATAACGACAAAACATATTGGCACATGTTTAGTATAAACACAACCATTTTAGGCCTAACTATATTATACATGTTAGGAGCAGCATAACATTGCCTTTCAGAATATTTTCAGTTTGCAGTTGATTGAATTTATAGATGGGTACAGGGCACCTACTGTAACTATCTCAGTTGTTCATATAAGGAAACTGATCCTTAAGTATTGAGGAATGTATAGAGACACCAGGTTCTTAATGTGAGCCCTTACAAGTTTGTTTCCAGAGCCTTTACACACATTGATGACTTAATACCTGAATATCTGTGCGTATCTGAAAAATGTAGTATTTTGCTAAATTATACACTAATATTTCTAAGACTTGTGGGAAAAATAGACATGGTCAGTCTAGCATATGTCTGTAGTCAGATCAAGAAGAAATGTGTGATTTTTAAGAACATGTGAGCAGAGTTAAAAAGAAATGTAAATTTCCCTGTAAAGAGATAATAGGGCATGACAGTGGCAGGTAGAAGGAGTATAAGGAAGGGACGTCAGAGTAATTACATGGGGGAGCAGCATGTGCATTGTTCAGGGCTGGGTGTGTAGTAAGCACTTCAGAGGCTTAGTAGCTGGACCACATAAGGCAGAAGAAGCTTATTGCTGTCATCTGCATTAGCAGGCTGTGCTCCTCTGTGTGATACTTGGTACAGTCTTTTTAAAATAAAAAATAATATTGTGATTCTAAAGTTTTACCTCATGGTGTTATGGGAGCATAAGTAGTAAAATGGATGCTATACTGAAGCAAATTGGCCTATATATCATCTGGCATTGTTACTTTAAAACAAAATTGTATTTGTTTGCATGCAGGTATGAAGAACGACTGATATCTACTCATTTAACAGAAACCACTCATACAGACTCTTTGTTTCTTTAGAAATACTAAGTGTAAACTTGTGCTGTGCAACAGAACTGTCTCTAGTGTGGAAAGTGCACTGCCTCTGATGTTTGGAACTATAGTCAGATGAGGCTAAGGAACAATTGAAATGAGACTACTGTGATGGGGAAAGTGAATTTTCAACTTCATTTAGTTTTCATTGATTTACATTTAAATAGGTATGTATGGCCAGCAGCTACTAAATTGGACATTGCAGGTCTAAACCAGCATATTTCTACATAGAGTAAATTTATTTCTCTATTTGTTTATTTATGAGCTAATTAATATTCTAGAAAGATAATTAGATAACTAATTCAAAACCAGGAACGCTGCTCCTGCACTGAGGTAAAGTTGGTATTAGTTAACATCTATATGTTGCTAATATACAACTACTTCTGTAAAAGTATCACAGTGGGTTATGATGTGTTCAAGTGCTATTAAATGTAAGCCTGCTCATCAGTGAGCGCAGCTTATCCTTTGAGCTTGTGTAAACTTTCTATGTCATTATTATGCAAAGCTTGTCTACAGTAGGAAAGATCTTTTAGAACTGTGATCCACTAGTTTGTCCTTGCTTCTCCATAAATAATGTTCCTAGACAAGCACACTGCATTTTAATTTATTTTGTTGTTGTTCATTAGAAACTACTAAGCTATTTCATGACAGTATTTTTATTAAACAAGAACAATTATGATTTCCCAAAGTACATAGCAAATGCATATTTAAATTCATTTTGGAAGCAAATGTGAAAGTGCCCAAATACACTAAATAGTCCATATATCAGAAAAAAAATCATTTCTGTTTTTTTTTTTTTTTTTTTTTTTTTTTTTTTGCGGTACTGGGGTTGAACTCAGGACCTTGAGCTTGTCAGGCAAGCGCTTATTCTGCTGAGCTATCTCCCCAACTCGAAAAATCATTATTTCAACTTGTATGTGTATATAAACTTATTTTAAAATATCAATAGAAGAGGAAATCAAATTTTTCAATGTTAAAAAACCTGGAAAAATATATATTCAGATCTATATAGTGTTAAATAAAGATAAGCTAATTATCAGTTAAGTTTGAGAACAGATGTTTCTTTTTTTTTTTTTAATCATTCATATCATCTATAGTTATTCAGGCTTGTAGGATTTGATACCTTGTAGTAGGAATTCAATCCCTTAGTAGGAGTTCTTAAATTTATTTAAAATCATGATGTCTGGTAATATTTTATGGTTAGCTCATTGTTGAACATAGTTTGACCCAGTTTGAGTTTTTAAATGTGTTTAATATTACCTGCATAATCATGCTGTAAAATAATGGTTAGGGATAAAACTAGAGGACCTGAGTAGAACATTTCTTTCATTAACTAGTTCTTATCAGTGAGCCTAAAGTGGAGGTGCTAAAGCAGGCTAATTCATATATCCATTACTTTACATTATTCTGTGATGAAAATATTTACCATCTTTCACTTAGTGATTTTCAAGTATGCAATGTATTTTAACAAGTTTGCTAAAAAAGAAATTAGACTGTTAGAGATTTAAGAATATTTTATTGCACTGTATACGAAAATCATGGGTGACAGCTACTTTGTACAGGTTGATAAACCAGAGGCAAGCTATTTTAAGCCACTTTCCAAATTGATAGCTAAACTTATTATAGGGCTTAATTTTTTTCTTGAGATTAAGTGGGAGATGTAACCTATATAATCAGAGAGAAACTAATCAGGCCTTTTTTGCTACTTGAGTAGAAGTTTGGCTGAAATGATAACTTGTAGAAAAATAACATGTATATCATTGAAGTGAAGATGATAATTGAATATAAGATACATTGTTTTTTCTTAAGGTACTGTATGGTCTCATTTTAACAATGGCATTCCTTTAGTTGTTTGCCATCTGCTTCCAATCTGCTAAGATGCAAAAAAATAGTTGCTGATAAGTTTCTAAAATAAGGGTTTTTTTCCACAAATTCCACTGGAACATTAATTTTTGGTTAATGTTATAGATTGATTTGACGGAAGACCTTCAGGCGCTGCATGTTAGAGCTTCAAAGACATTTCACTCTCTCTGGAGAGTGTTTCTCAGCACCAATCTGATTCAGATGCCCCCTCCTACCAGCTCCCAGAAGGCCTGTGCACTGCTCCACTGAAGCTTATCTCAGCAGTCGATTTATTGATCTCCTGTACCACCGCATGATTTTTCAAAGCTCTGAGGCCATCTGATAGCTGTTGCAAATGTGTAGCATAGAGCCTGCTATATTGGTTGGTGCTAAATGACTCTTACAAGTGAATAGTAAACAAAAAGGCTATTGCTGTTGTAGCCATAACACCAAATGAAGTTTTTCCTTATACATTGCTTCTGAAAGTAACTAACAGAATGATTTTCTTACCTCCCAATCACATTTCTAAGGCATTTTCAAGTTACCCTGAAACCTAGAAAATTTAGCACCTACTCTGGGATAATATAATCTACTGTATTACCTGGGATTAATTACAATAAACTTAAATAGAAAACTAGTCAGTAAAAATTTAAATTACTTAATTCGTGAATTTTCTTCATGGGATTTTTATTTGTATAATGATCCACTTGCTAGTTTTCACTTACATTTTGTATTGAGTGTAACTTGAAGATTAATAAGATTTTTTTTTTGTCTGTGCATATTATTTTAACAAAGTTGAGGAAAAAGCGTATTCCTCTCAAGGGAGATAGATGAGGTTGCATGGTGCACCAGATCATAACTGAATAAAATGAAATAAAAAATTATTAGGGCCGGGGAGATAGCTCAGTGGAATAAGTGCTTCCCTGGCAAACGCAAGGGCCTGAGTTCAATCCCCGGTTCCGCAAAAATAAATAAAAAAAAAAAATAAATAAATGAATAAATAAATAAATAAAATAAATTCTGATAATGAAAATTACTAAGGAATAATAACTAGGTCTACCATGAATAATAGTATCACCGAGGCAAGCGAATAAGCATACTGGAATCAGATTACTGCATTGCTTTTCTAAAAAAAAAAAAATATTCCAAACGTTTTGATGGGCAGAAAAGTGAACTACTTTTATAAGATAGTTGAAACATTTGACATGGTTTATATCTACTTGTTTCCTCAAAGTCTCATGTACTCACTGGTGGGTCTCTTAACTAAATGTGATGATAAGCTGTGAGGCTTGTGACCTACAGAGTGAGTCTTCTTGCCTGCCCCATGGTCCCCTCTCTGCTTCTACGGTACTAGGGGATGAGCAGCTTTACATTCACTCCATACAGGCTTTCTTTCATCATTCTGTGTGAGCCTGCCAAAATAGGTTGGGATTTCTCAAATGTGAGTTATCTTTAGGTTGTGTCAGGCATTATGTCCTAGCTAGGAGAAGGTCAGGGAGGCAACATTCTTTCTATTCTTGTATAACTCTTAACTACTCTGTTTGAGATGCCTGATATTCCTAAACTAAGTACAGTGATAAAGGTTTCAGTAGGTGTATCTATCACATTTTGTTGCTTGGACCAAATGTGTAAATGCACAATTTAAAGGAAGAAGAGTTTCTTTTTGCCCCTGATTTTAGAGGATTCAGTCCATGACCTGCTGACTCTAGGCAGGAACATTATGATGGAACAAGGTGTTCTCTTCCTGGAGGGTGGAAGCAAAGTAGGTAGTGGTGAACAGGAAGGGCCTATGGACCAGATACTCAGAGTCATTGCATCTGTGCATCAGACACAAGTGTAAGTGTGTTGTACTAATCCCTTAGGCAGCTGTAAAGTCAACTTGACAGTCCAGCTTAACTGTTAGACTATACCTGGAATGTTTAAATACCGTCTGTCACATAATTTGGATAAGATAAATCAATTCTTCCTCACAAGATTGCTAATTGTATTGGATAACATGTCAATTATTTATATATCTTCAAAATATCATATTACTAAATTATGAGATGA
>NW_004524741.1:3264484-3282674 GCF_000260255.1 Octodon degus
TAGTGACACCCTGTTCCTGATACATTTTTAAAAATGATTTGGCTTAATGTTGCATATATGATTTTTATTTTACTTTATATTTATTTATTCATTTATTTTTGTATATTTTTAGGGAAGGGTCTACAGGGTGTTCAGGGTCTCACTACTAAATCAGACTCTTAGTGTTCCGCCTGTGTTCACGCTCCCAAGAGCTGGGATTACAGGCGCACGTCACCACGCACAGTCTCAATTGATGTCTCAGTGTGCCTTAGGGTTGGGGCTGGCACAGCAGACCCAGGAATTGAACCCCCAACCCCTGTGCCTGCTTGCAGATACTTTAATCCACTGAGCAATTAGGCCAGCCTGATTTTTATTTTAATCTGAATCAAAAGCTCATATTTATATGTGTGTTAAAATGTGGTATATTTCTCTATTGATAAATTAGCATCTGGAAGATAGCTGATATTCCTGTGCTGTAACACTAGCTTTTGGGAAATACCATTCATCTTGGAAATGCCATAGAGATCATTGTTTTATGATACTTTCATTGGAGTTTATGGTAAATGATAATAAAAAGAAAAAAAAAAAACTTCCAAAGGCCCTCTAATTTTTATATTGGAGCAGAGTATTTATATACACATAATAGCCATTTGAAACAATTTCCATATTAGCTGATATTTTATTTCCCCCAGGTGATAAAAGTAATCATTTGTTTGAGTTTCTTTTGTAGTGAGTTTCATGCAATTAAATTAGACAAGAGGAACAATTTCTGTAAACTGCAATCTGGAAAAATTCAATAGAATTTGTACATAAGTAATTAAGAGTACATTACAGTAACTAAAACCTTTTATTTTTCTTCATTTTTTCTCATATCTATTTACTTTATTAATATAAGCTGTGCCATTTTAACAAACCCAACTGACCTGGAAATTATTTAAGTATTTCTACAAATATGTTTATGGTACTGAAATGTATCTTGCTGAACAAGAATTGCTATTTCCAGTATTTTCAGGTGAGGTAAAATATATTTTCCTCATATGTCCACAAACAATACTTTTGGGTGTGAAAAAACAATAATTACTATTACTTCAAAGTAAATAGGCGTTGGGACTTATTAACTATGGCAGTTTTGCTTCAGCTATTAATCTGAGAGGCATTTATTACTTTACATATTGCAATGTAATAGAGAATATCAGTTAATTAAGTCTGTTGGGAAAATTTGGTGCCAACATACACAACATTTAAAAAAAATAAGCTGATCTTGTAATAAAAATTGAATATATACATAATATGTACAAAGAGGAACAGAACTACATGTAATTATTTTTATAATTGTAGAAGATATAAGTAGTTATAATTCAGGAAATCTTCATATAAATGGAGAAAAGGTAAGGTTTTTTAAAAAATGTATTTAGTACAGGATCTACAGGGTCTACAGAGTCTCACTATGTAGCTAGGACCCCTAATGATTCTTCTGTTTTCAGCCTCCAGGCACTGAGATTACAGGCATGAGCCACTATGCCCAGTCTCAGTTGCCATTTCAGCCTGCCCCAGAGGTGGGGCGGGAAAGGTGTGGGGGATTGAACTCCTGGTCTTTGTATCTTCCTAAACAGGCACTTCAATCTCCTGAGCTATCTGGCCAGCCCAGGTCTTTTTATTTTAAAGAATATAAAATAGAGATACAAAGAAAAACAGTGTTAGAAACAATATAAGATTTCCCTAAACAAAGTAATAGAAATTCAACAGTTGTTGCTTTATTACATGATGCTGTCTTCAAAGTAGTTGCTCACATTACCAGATATAAACATGTGAGATTCATTAAAAAAAGACACAATTACAAAGAAGTTATAAGAAATTCAAAAGCGGATAAAAGCAAATCAGGGTTAAAAAAAATCGCTAACTGGTCCTTTCAAAAGACCAGCAGAAAACTACAACACAATTATGCAAACTGTTCTACACATATACCTAAATATATGTTTTTCCCTTCCTACATTTGAAGGGACAGTCTTTGATAGCATGGAAATCACATAAGTTACTTATTAAGTCTTGAGAAATCTTGAGTTCATATACCTACTTTATTGATTACTGACTGTGAAATCTAATGCAAATTAATTCCTTTCTCTGAATCTGGGTTTTATCAATATAAAATGGAATAAAAATGCACCTAAAAGAGATTGCTTCAAGCATTAGGGTACTGTATGTAAAACATTCATAGTAATGCTAAATATCTTAGTATTAGATAACAGAAGTCCTTTTGATAGAAATGTGTTTTTCCCAATTATGTCATGATACAACAATTTTACATTTAAAGTGAAATAAAATAATATGTCTTATGTTTCAGGATGCATATACTTTTAGATGTAGTTTAACTGAAGTGTAACTGGGATGGAAATACTTCCACTGTTGGGATTTTCATATAACTTCACTTTCAAGAGTCTTCTTTCTGGGCTGGTGAGATAGCTCAGCAGACTAAGAACCTGCTTAGGTAAGTGCAGGGACCAAGGTTTGATCCCCAGCACCACATGCCATGCTATCCCCACCCCTTGGCACACTGAGCCAGCCACTGAGACTGAGCATGGTGGCGCATGCCTGTAATCTTAGCACTGGATAGGCTGAAAGTAGGAGAATCACCGTGAGTGTGACCTGCTTAGTGAGACCCTGTACCAAATATCAAAACAAAACAAAACAAACACCAAGCAATTCTAGTCATTTTTCGAAACTTTAAATAAATCACTATATTTGCTATATCATTTTACTTTGTTCAATTATATTTTATTTTAAAAATCCATTTTTGTGTCTAGGCTTAGTATGACTCAGGTATTTTGTATCAGGTAATCTTATGCTTGTAATAACAATATAGTAAAATTGTCATTGCTTAATAATCTAAGTAATGGGTACATGAATATCAAGTCCTAGCTTTTTGAAGGCTACATAGTATTATTATTTGAAATAGTTCATTATTAAGCTTAACTAGTATGCAGAGCTAAATTATTGTTATGCTTTCAATAAAAATGCTTAAAATAAAAACCTTAACTACGCTTAAAATAAAAACCTATTGCAAGAATAATAAATTGAAACATGTTCATATGAATCAATAATAATCTCAAATATGTATTGAATACCTGACATGTTCAGTCCTCTATGTTACCTCTATGTTCTGTTGACCTGCTAATTGGCTTTGTTTATTGAGTAGAATATATTTAGCAACTCTTGTACATTAATGGGATTACAGACCCAAAGTAGATACAGTGCTGATCCTGTATTTGAAATATAGTAATGTGTTCTATATTAAAAATATAGCTAGTCATGGAAACTCAGATGTGGCCCTGCCTTACTGGTCAGCGGATTCTAAAAATGTTTCCATAAAACAGTGATGCTTAACATTGGAGTGGAGGCTATGCAGAACAATTTATTTATCTCACCCTGGAAGATAAGGAAAGATAATTCATGAATACCTGTACCATGGAAATTTATGAGTAATACTAATTTATGAGATCAGCAAAACCTTAATGAAAAAAGTCATAATGACGCGCTTTGGCCAATAAAAATGTGGTTCCTTTTGTGTGGGAGATCTTGAAGGAACTATATGTTATTGAGGACTAATCAAGCTTCATGCTGTAAGCAAGGGTGAAAGGATGAGGCAGAACAAGAGTGCTGTGAGAATACCAAGGCTTTTGTTGTGAGGTAATGGTGTTGTGATTAGCCTTGACACATGTATCCTGTTAAAATTAATGCCTGAGAACGATCTTTGCCAGAATCCACTTAGCAGAGAAGTAGTCATTAATAGAGGGCCATTGCCTGGCACGTCGACCTTGGAGAATTTCTTCTTTAAGTGGACAGTGTGTCTTTAAGCTTTAAGTGAAAATACTGAGGAACAGATGGAGTGGAGAAGTCTTTATACCCTGTCATTTCAAAGTATGTGCCTGTTTCGTTCCCAGTGATGACAGGGAATTGTGGACAAGGATAAGGGTAAGAGCTGATACATTCACTATAAGAAAAGGAGGATGGAGCTAACAGTAATATAGAGAAGGAATTCCATATAGCAAGGAGTTGAGCCTCGCATCATAATTGAACTGTGAATTCCATATTGCTCAGTCTGCTTGATGAAGCAGTGTTCATTAGTCACTCTCCAGTTGTTTTCAAGGAAGTTTAAGGTTTCTGAATGAAATTAGGGGACCTTGAGATACTGAGATGGGATAATTGTAAGTTACATAGGGGCTGGGAGTATCCTGTTTGCTACATCTTTCTGCATTAGGTGTGTACATGACTCATAGTGATCCGTGGACAGTTGTGAAATGAATGACTACATGTGCAAATATCATTAAAGTCAACGTTTTCAAGAAAATAGGATATCAGGGTGTTGTGCATTAGATAGTCCAACTGTGATAGCAGGAGTTTAGATGAAGAAAGAGTCATGTATCTAAACTCAGACACTTAGCTATCTCACATTATTATGTCTAGTTGCCTAGTGGATATCATCAATTGACATTGCCTAGACAATTTAACCTATTATATTAAAGATGCTTTTTTTTCATCATTCTCAATTCATCCCTTTTTAGTATTATCCATACATACAGATAAAATGAGTACTCACCCTTGGCTTTGTGTTTGCTCTACCCTCTTCTAGCTGCCACTTTTCTGTGAGGGTTAAATTGACATACTCACTGCAGGCCAGTATTATACTAGACCTCTACACAAAGGTTCAGGTAGTCATGATCCAAGAATTGTCTGCTCAGATGAACCATTTCCTTATTTTGGGTATGTAAAGTCCTTACCCCCAAGTTCTTCTTTATAGGTGTGGGAGTGTTGCTAGTGTTCATATGTAGTGGCTTAGAGAGTGGAAAGAAGTGGATATTTAGATTGGGATACCCAAATGTTTACAACTGAGAGTGTTGCAGGGCAGGATACACAAGATACGGAAAATAAGATAATTAGGCTGGAGTCCATAGACCAGCTTTCTTTAGGGTGCCGCACTTACACAGAATTCCAAGGGAATTTGTAGTTTCTATACTGACACTAAGGATGGCGGCTTGTTACAAAAGTGTGAAAGTACAGTGATACAACATTATTTAATGGGTTTTCAACTTAATTTATAATTTTAAAACATTGAAACACCAGCTTTATATATTTATATTTGCACTCTATCCTTGACACCTGTAAATATCATGGAGAACCCAGCCTTTGAATTTTCTGATTTTAGTGGATGGTATTACCATGCATCAGTTACCCTGGCTAGATGGTTGAGATAATCCATAATTATTGTCTTTGCTTTCCCTCTGTTTTCTGATACTGAGGAGCTCTTGCAGATTCTCTTACAAAATGTATCTCAATTTTTTCCACTTTGAAAAATCTGCACTGCTGCTATTATAGTCATGGTATTTCTACCCTAAATTTGCTTCAGTAGTATATGGCTGGACTTTCGATTTACATTCCAGTCCATTCTTTACATAGCAATTAAGATGATCGTTCACAAATGCAAGTTAGATCATGTCACAAGCTGGCTTTTTCAGAAGCTTTTATTACACATAGAACAAAATCCAGGTCTTAGCTGTGGCTTACAAGGCTGTGCCTGGTTTGATTCTTGCTTATCACCACAACCTTGTCTTATTCTTTCTTCCTGATTATATTTTATTAACAGGGTCTTTTGGTTCTAGAAAGAAGCTTTATTTCTACCTAGAGTCTTGGTGGTTTCTCTTTCTCTGCATGGGAAATGTCCTGTAAGCTCTTTATACTACTGGTTATTTCTTATTTTTGATATTTTAGATTGTATGATATTCATTGAAAAAAACTCTTATTTATTTTTGTTGTAATACATAACACAATCTCGAATATGTAGGTACTTGTGTCCTTGTTTACTTTCAACTTTCTGCTTGACAGTAAACACTCCATGAAGACAGAAAATGTATCTCCCTTTTTCTCTATTGTATTTTTACCCTTTGTGTGGCACATGTGCTGACCCAGTATACTTTTAGAAGAATGGCTGTCTGTTAGCCAACTTTTTCTTACTACAAAAAATACTGGAGATAATCAATTTGGAGATTTTAGTACATCTTCTCTGGTCCCTGTTGCTTTGGGCCTGCAGAGGGGCAACAAATCATGGCTCAAGCTTGTGGCAAGGAAACACTGCTCACTTCATGGCCAGGGAGAGAGATAGAGATAGAGATAGAGATAGAGATAGAGATAGAGATAGAGATAGAGATAGAGATAGAGATAGAGATAGAGATAGAGATAGAGAATGAAAATGAATTAGAGAATGGGATGCCACTGTCCCCTCTGAGGGCATACCTGCAGCGATCCAAGAACTCCCACTAAGCTCACTTTCTAATACACCAGTTTCAGCAGCAGAACTTTAACACATGGCACCTCTGTAAGACATTAAGGTTCAATCTATAGCAGTGATTGAGAGGAAACAAGAAATAGGTTTCTTGGTAAGGTTAGTGAAGGAAGTAGAGCTGGTCATTAGGAGTGGCAGCATATTAAATATTTAATTTGGTATTAATATGAAGAAGAGTGTCTTCCTTATTTTTCTCTCATTGCTGGGATAAATACCTAAATGCAAAAGGGAGGAAGGAAAGGTTTTATTTAGCTCATGGTTACTGGAGGTTTCAGTCCATACTCGGCTGGCTCCAAGGCAGAGTGGCACATGGCAGAGAGCAACCTTTCATGGTGGTGGATAAAAGCAAACAAGCAAATGGGAGGAGTAGCAGCAAGAATGGCAACAGAGAGGAAGTCTGTCTCCCTTAAGTTGCATTTAGGCTGTCCTCCCCAGGCTGGGTGCAGCACCCATGCCCATAATCCCAGCAGTACTAAGACCCATAATCACAGTGGATCATGAGTTAATCTCAATATCTAGAAGTCCCTGCCCCATGACTACATGTGACTTCCGGGGGACAGCTAGACACAAACCATAACAAGGATTAAGCATGACTGTCTGTTATTTAGATCAGTTAGTCATTGTGTTTCTTTAGTTAAGAATGCAATCACTTATGCCCTCATAAATTTTATAAATTTATCTAGTTTACAGCTCAACCTTTATTTTAGATATTTAGTGGATATCTACGCTTATTTATATCTTAAGGTAACCAAATCTTACTAGTTTCTCTTATTTCTTTGCTCATTGAAAAAGCACGAATTCATCCATTGGTCATAATGCAAAGAATATAATTGCCAGAGAACATGAAATCACCCAATTTAATGTAACCAAGTTAGTTTTTACATTTCAGAGACGTTATTACTGAAAAGTCTGTTAATATGGTAATTCATTCATGTGCATAAGGAACATTTGGAGAAAAATATACTATTAAAATAATATCAATATATAAAATAGTATACAATAAAATAATATAGGCCTTTACTTTATGAAATCTCAGCTCATGAAAAGATATGGATTCAATAAATACTGGAAAAGCAACATGGCTTTAGAAAGAATTTATGTTCATATTTGCTACTTTTACAGTTTTATTTAGTAAAGATTTCTTCAAAGAATTCCAACATTTTATGAAAATTGCAATTTTATATATTTTAAGACTAGAGCTTTTACATAAGGCAAATTATAGTTTATATATTGCTTAAAAAATTTTGGTTTTGAAAATGCAGTTGGACTGTGACCAAGATTAAGTGATTTTTTTGCCCCTATGGAAGAAATTTTAGGATGTCAGTTGCAACGTAATGTATTGGCATTGATATCTATTGGTGAATCTAAACTAACGTTATACATGAAAGAGTAGAGTGGAATTGAATGGATTACAGCAGAAAGAATATAAAGTACTTTGCATGATAGGTTAGGTATATCATGAAACTTGTTTCACTTGTGTGTTTGAACATATTTATGTTACCTGGTTGTCATGGATTTTGAAGTACATTCAAGGAAAATCTATTTCTTAGGAGTTTTGATAAAGAATTCTGGGTTATAATTTTTGTTTAACATTATGAAAAACTTCATTGGGAAGGAACTCAACAGATTTTATTTGTAGCTATTAACAAAAATCATACATTCTGTTTGTATTACTAAACAAATTTTATGTGATCTTTCTTCATGATTAAATTATTTTATACTTTGTTTTGATTTTTTATTGTTGTGCATTTACGTCCAAGTTGTCTGGTCTTATCAGAGTTCCCCAGCCATTATTCATACCTTTACTGCTATTTGAAGGACTGATGTAAAGTTAACAAGAATTACTTAGGATGACAATTATTATGGATTATTAGGCATGATCACTCAAGTCTTAGGAATCAGTTTCATTATTGTAATATAGTGACTTAGGAAATGTTTTTATTCTTTTTGACTTTAACATTGCTATTAAAATCTTATGTGCTATTAATACATCCTTTTATTGAATATTAAATGAGAACTGCTCTGTGGCTATCACTAAAATTTTACAGACACATCCCTAACCCATAGAGTTAATGCATTTAAGTGAAAAGTATAGACTGATGAACAGCTAACTTCACTATACTGTGGAGAAGTGCTTCAATAGATACAGTATATAAAGCTGTCACACAGTGAATTGGGCAGAAGCTCCATCATTCTTCAGTTTTGAGTTAAATTATTTTGTCCTGAAAGTCCATTTGAGACATAAGAATGGATGTAATCTAAGAAAAGAAAAAAAAAATCTGTGATTGTGGTATTTAACACTTCAGTTAACAAAAATGCCAGACTATGGGGAGATGCAAGTAGAGGAGGATTGTGAAATGGAGTATGAATGTGTGCCACATTAAAGAATTCAAACCCCTTGCTGGGTGTACAAGTAATTTCTAAGCATATGAGGCAGCATATGTAAAATATCAATCACAGAACATTTTAGGAGATTAGTCCTGCTCATTTAAGTTGACTGGATCGTAAAATCAGAATTAGACCCTTCAGATTTAAGACTAAGCCCAAATATGAAAGCCATCTCCCCAAAAAGTCCTGCACCATTTGCATTTGGAAGTTATAAGAATATCAGCACTTAAAAAAGAATTTCCTAAACTGCCTAACTGAAGAAAAACACCTATGTTTGTCTCATGATGGTGAGGAGTGGGTCATTTTTTCTACCAGTGGCCCTTATATAAATGATTCATCAAAGCTTCATTTTTGTCTGCACACACACACACACACATGATGTGTGCAGAACATCTAAAAGCGTTGCCCTATGAAGGCACCAGATAGTTTTTCTATTTTGTATGTTGCATTCATTCATCTTTTCATACATGCTTGTCTACACAAATGCACTTAATGTCAGTATTTGGTGAAAGAGACATAAAGCAATGAATGTTTTAGCTTCTTTGGTAACTCCAATCATCTGAAATGTGGTCTCTGTGAAAATAAAAAGTGTTTTATATCATATGAAAATCATACTTAAATATACCTGGGTGTTCATGAGGAACATAAGGTATCCTGAAACAAGTAATTAAATTTGGAGTAAGTCTGATAAACCGGATTTGAACATGTAGGATACATAGTAAAGAATAGCAAGCTATAAATTCACAGAGAAGAAATGCATATTAAATGGCGATAACCGTTTAAAAAATATTGATTCAACAAGGAGAGAATCTGTAGCTATTTATTCCATGATATTAACATTCCATTTGGAATTTTTGGCACCCATTAACTCTGGGAATAATTAATAGTAACTTCCAGGGCTTTTTTTCATTCCTTCTTTCATTATTTGTAGAGCTACTATATCTCTCATTGAACATTAAAGTAAATCAAATTTAAAATCTGAGAAGAGTGAGGAACTTTAATTGGGAAAGAAAATTGGATCTTTTAGAAGAATGAGCAGTTATAATCAGAATGAAAATAGTCCTTATCCCATTGGTAGTGATTTAACTGAAGGCCTGAGACTGGCTAACTTTGTAGAGTTAAGGGCTGTGTCCTCACATGACAGAAGAGCACAGGAAGGTACACTAGTTATAATTTTGCCCTGAGAAATGTGATATCAACACCTCCATTCAGCTCCAGTATTGTTGCACTGGGGTTCAGGTTTTCAACATAAAACTTTCAGTAGTGGTGAGAGAGGAATTAGGTCATAGTACCTGTCCAGCTTTCTCACTTTGTACATGAAATTGTGTATGTGATATCCAAAGTTGAGTACTCTTGTAGGGCCAGAGATGCCAGAACTTGTGGCTCCTGACTTGTAGTGACATTCTCTTCATAAGAAAGTCTACCTCATAATTTAGACTGAAGAATTCATTCCTGAGGACTTCAAAGGCAACAGAAGTTAAATAGGAAGATAGCACAATAACAGTTATACGTTGATTTGTGTGGTGGTGTTAATTGACTTCACATATATGGGATATAAAAATGAAGTCAGTACTTTAAATATATTCTTCTCTAATCTCTAGTCCTGACAGTATATATAGTGATCTAAAACTTGCTTGAAATTCCTAATTTTGAAAAACAGATGTCACACACATATTTAAAAAAATTACATTTTGTTTAATAAGTTAAACATTTCATGAAATTCATGTTTAGCTTTTAACCAATCTTTTAGTATAATACATATTGCAGGAAAATCATTAAGATGATAGAAATGCAATATTTAATGTAGATGAGGACAATAATTACAATAAACAACTTACAGTCATAAAAATTTAATATATTAGTCACTCATGAGTTCAGCTGTGAATAACAAAAACATTTTAGTGTTCAGAAACTTGGTTACATAGGTTTTAAATTATATATAATTTATTCTTTAGTTATTTTTTCTTAGAATTGATTCTTAAAAATCCTGAAAAAAATAGAATTTTTTTTCAGTTTTCATAATATTCTAAGTAGTATTATACAAACTAATACATTGTTGTTTATTATTGCTTAATAGCTACCACTGTAGAACACGTTTTATTCCATTGTGGTAATTTCTTTACGTATATCACTGTACTTAATTCTAGTCATATTTTGTAAATTTGTACCATTGTTCACATTTCATAAACAGAATCTGGGGGAAGAAGGATCTTCTTCAAACCACAATTAAAAGGCACAGGTAGAACTTAAACACAAACCTCTGTGTTTTTTTTTTTTTATTTAAAAATGTTTTATTTGTATATTCCTGTCATATTTAGAGAATTTGTACCTGTACATAATATATCTTCTTATTATTATTAGTGTCATTATTTTTGATACAGGGTATCCCTGGTGCTGGAAATACAAGAGTGCACCACCACTCCTGGTTCTGGGGCCAGCACAGTGCACCTGGTAGTCCAGGGCCTGTGTGGCATGTGGTACCAGGGATCAGGATCAAACTTGGGACTTCCAGGCAGCCTCTTATGCCTCTGAGCTTTCTCTCCAGCCCTAGAATATATTTTATTTCTTCTTTCTTTCCCATTTCTGTCGCCTTCCTTCAGTCCTTAAGCCCATGCTCTTGACTTTACATTAAGCTCCTGTTTAGTGGCCACATACTATGGAAGCTTTCTTTTTTTCTTTATTCTTTTCTCTCATTTTCATTTATTATCCCCCCTTTTTTAAAACCAACATTTACTTGAGAGACAGTATAGCAGTAATTGACATGACATGACAAGCAGTACATATTTAGAAGACTAGAATGAGAGGCATTCCAAGCATGACCCTAGTATTGCACATTGCTATCTTCACTGCGGTTGCTTAGTTGACAGGTATCAGCATATATAGTTAGTCAGGGTGAGAATCCTGCTAACTGCTAGTTTCAAAAACCTGCTGAAGATTCTCAGAATCATTGCCTTAACCATCTTGGAGGAAACTTTACATACCAGTACTAAATTTATAGATTCTAGTAATGGCTAGATACACAGTAAAAGATTCAGCCTTTCATGACCTTCTTAAGAGAAGGCATTATTACCATTATAGTGGAATCTGGTATAATAAATGTATCAAAGAAACCATATTGTTTCTGCCTCATAATTTCGAGGAAATGCTCTGAGGCCAAAAAATAAGACAATGGTGCACCTAAAAGTGAGGTAATGATCAGATTTGAGATAAGATTAGGAACCATCTGAGGAATGATGAACACAAGTATAATTTTGAATTTACTGAAGCAAGATGATAGAGAAAAAATCCTACTACAAACTATTAAACTTTATTCATAATACTCATGTATTAGGAAGAAGATGCATAATTATTGGGAGATGGTGATAGTTTTATAGTATGGAAAAAGTAGTTGTGTATTGTAATCATAGATTACTGTGGACATAACATGCAGTGTCATGAAACCGAGTCACATGAGATGCAAAACAATCAGTAAGCAGACTTGGCCATGGTTGCCAATGAAGACTGAGAGATGTTAAAAGAAACTTTTTTTTTTCTGTTCTTGAAATTTGTTTGTTTATATGCTTAAAACTTGTTTAATACTGATTTGTTAAATTTGTAAAGGTTCTGTTTATTTCTTTTTAAAAATTTATTTATGGGGACCCAGGGAGATAGCTCAGTAGAATAAGTGCTTGCTTGGCAAGTGCAGGGTCCTGAGTTCAATCCCCGGTACTGAAAAAAAAAAAAATATATATATATATATATATATATATATATAGAGAGAGAGAGAGAGAGAGAGAGAGAGAGAGAGAGTCTTACTACATCTCTGACTTGTAATGATCCTCCTATCTCAGCCTCTCCAGCACTAGGATTACAGACTTGTGCCACCATACCTGGTTTCAGGCCAGCTCCACACACCTGGGGTTCTGGAGCCAGCACAGCATGCGGTACTGGGGATTGAAGTTGGATCCATGCACTTGCTAGGCAGGTACTTAGACCACTAAGCTATATATCCCCAGCCTGAGGTTCTGTTTATTTCTTACATGCATAAGTTGTATAGTTTTATCTGTACAAATCTCTGTAGATGCAAATTATTGTTAAGTTTCATCAAATTCTCTTTCCAAGTATTCATGTCATTCTTTCAGGTACATTTCTATTTAATATCTATCAAATGACTCAGGCCTGATGTATGAGAAGATAGTTAAATATCCCAGAATTCTGAGTAGAGCCCCTCCTCTTATTCTTAAAATTGGAGGATATAGAAGAAACCTGAGAAAGAAATACAGCCACATGGAATTTTTACAAATATACCTCAACTGTAGGTATTTAGTATGTGATAAAGAGGAGATGTCAACTCACCATGGAATAAAACAGATTACTTAAAATCTGAATTAAACCAAGTAATTAGAATTTAGATTCAGATGCACAAAAGATTTAATTGTAAAGACTGAAAAAATAAAACTACTAACACAAAATTTCAGTGGCTTTTAAGCAGATTTTCAGGCAATGATATGAAAGACAGTAATCCAAAGTTAAGAATGAGTACATGCAATCTATCATATTTAATAGCTGCATTTTGTGATTATACTATACAGTTATAATATTTATCTGATTAACTGTAATATAGTTTAGATAATCATATATCTTTATTACATTTATATGACATACTTCTTAACTACTCCCAGACTGATAGGAATTAAGTATATTCCTGTTATTTTGCCCTTATAAAATTCTTTTGTTAAACATTTCTCTTAATTGTCTTTTGAGGGTACATTATGATTTAAATGCTTAATTATATACACTTGTAGATCTGATACACCTTACTGAGCTACAATACAGAGTTTGTTCATTTAGATGCCCATGATAGTATAATCGAATGCCCATTTTCTCTCCTTTAGGATAACAGAGAAAATAAACTTTAAAATTTTTTTTTCAATTGGATAGGCTAAAATGGCATAGCACTATCATTGTACCTGTATTTTGTAGATTACTAATAAGTCTGAATATATTTGAATATGTTATTATTGGCCATTGTAAGCATTCATCTCTTATATTGAGAATAATTTTAACAGCATTTTCACACATTAGTAATTTTCATGATAGCAAAGTTTTTTATTTATAATTGCTTTATTACCACTTTACTACCTCTATCCTTTTAGTCACTCAAATTCCTTCATTTTCTGTGAAATTTCCTTTTCCTTATTTTCTTCACTCTTAACACTCTCAAAGCTCTACTACTTCTTTCATTCATTTTTTATTTTACTTCCATTGTCTGCCATCATCATATTCTGGGGTGTCATTTATAGAAAATTCAATAGCTTCCTATTATTTCCTTTGTGGTTTTTCTCTTCAGTGTGTTTTAACATTGTTGGTGAGTTGCTTTGTGTGTGTATGCTTTTAATGCTGGGTATGAAAGTTTAGTTGGTTGACCATTGTCCTCTTGGTGTGCACTGGGAATTTCAGTCCCATTTGCCTGTAATATCCTGCTGCATCATAGATTGTTTTGCCTTTCCTTTTTTATTTTTTATGGAGATTTTAGCTGTTTATCTTTTTATATCACTACATGGAACATATTATAAACAGAAGTATCATAGAGGAAAGCTAGATGATTCCTTTAATTTTCAGGGCATTAGGATTTTTTTGAAAAAAAAAACCCACAGTTAAATTACACTCTCATGAGTCTCATTGCTAATTACTTCTAACTCAGCCATTTCTTCATTTTGATAGATTATCTCATTTATCCATTTGTTTCTGATCCAGCTAAAAATTACAATCTTATATTTCTAAGAGCTCTGTAAAATATACCCATTCTCCATGTTTTTCCTAGATTTTGTGATGAAATAGCATGTTTTTTTTTTCTTATATCTTCATCTAAGCTAACATGATTCCATAAAACTTTAACTTGGTCCTTTACTAGTCTAGTAAATATAACATTGAGTCCAGTATCTGTCCCTTAGTTTTCTACCATAAAGTTTTACTTGAGCATAACAGTATCCAGCTATACATCTCAGTACCTTTACCTGAGGGATACAAGAATCAGTATTTGTATTTACCCACTTGGTATGACAAACTGGTAGGTGTGTGCAGTGTGCAAGGTAGAAAACTGAGATTTTTACCCACTTTCTGCTTTGTCTGACTGGTTTTGTTTATGTTCACCCAAGCATTATAGAGGGTCTACTAGACCCACACCATGCCAAGATTTGTTTTAAAAAACATCTGGTAGAAGTAGATCAGTTCAGTACAGTGACACATGAAAAAGCAGATTTGCATGTTTTGGAGGAAGTTAAAAGTAAACCATTATGAAGATGTTTCATTATGGTATATGCTCTTATAACAGAAGAATGGAACATTACACATGTGTAAGCTCAGTAGTGAGACCCTGCACCAAATACATAAAAAGACATACTTTGATATTTTGATAAATATACTTGAACCCTTCATACATTGAATATAGTTGGGGTCTTTTCTAATTCTATCAGAACTAGTTGAATATGATACACTTTTTTAGAAAAATAATTCAGCTAATGCTATTAATAATGATAAATAACAGTAGTACTAGTAGAACATTGTGTTGAAGTGGCCTGGCAATGCTCATGGCCTCTACATGTATTCATTAAATTCTTCCCATCAAGGAGTAATTATTACTGTTCCCGTTGTATAAAGAAACTAAGTTGAACTGAAGTAGATATTTTCTTCTCCAAATGAATTTTACATTGTAAAAGTGATAGAAGGACTGGCCAAATAGCACAGCAGATTGGTGCTGGGGCCAGGGGTTTGATCCCCAGGCCTGCTGTGCTGACCCCGCCCGTGGCACACTGAGATGGCAGTTGAAACTGGGCTTAATGGCATGCACATGTAATCCTAGCACTTGGGAGACTATAAACAGGAGAATCACTATGAGTCCAGTCTGGTAGTGAGACCCTGAACACCCTGTAGACCCTTCCCTAAAAATACAGAAGGAAGAAAAAAAGTGATAGAACAGCAAGAGAAATCCCATCATTTAATTGATTGTCCATGAGTCAGCAATGGTGATGACTAGGTTTTCAAACATTATATATCTGTGTTCATTAATATTATTGAAGACAGACTTAATATGTAATTTCTTTAGGTCAGAATTAAAATAAAGTGAATAATAGAAAAATTTACTTAGAGTGGGTGTAGTGGTGTGTGCCTGTAATCCCAATGCTTGGGAGGCTGAAAACAGGAGGATCACTATGAGTCTAATCTGTGTAGTGAGACCCTATAGACCCTGCACTAAATACATAAAAAAGGAAAAATTTCTTTGTCTATGAATTTAGCTAAAGTTAAAAGGTATCAAGTTGAATAACAATTACATTTTGATATACTATTGTTAGTTTAAAATTAAATGAATGAAATTTCTTTTTGCTAGAAAAATGCCCAAAAATTATATTTCACTTTGATTATTTATGTTAATTTGCCTTGTAAAATTTTGATTAATATCAGTGGAAGTATTGCTGATTTTAGCTTCCTGATTTAACTCAGATCTAGAATATTGAAAGTTGTAGTTTTTTTCCTATAGTTAGCTTCAGTCAACAAGTATTTATGGGATGGCCAACAAGTGAAACACCATTTCAAAGAAATGTCTTCAGAGAACCTTAATTGTGATATGGAAGTTTAATTCTTCAAGATGATAGCAAACATGCCTCAAGGTATAACATGAACTAATTACCATATGAGCAGAAAATAAATAAAGGATGAATAAATATAGGATGAATAAATATAGAAATCCTTTTGATTTCAAACTATTCTTTCCCTTTTGGTTCTGTTTTAAATAATTTAGCTACAAGCAATTTGTTTATGTGGAGATGGATACTGTTCTCAATTTGTATATGTGAAGATAGACTCCACAGCTAAAATTTCTGAGCACCATTAATAGCCCGAGTTGTTCTACTGTACAGGAAGCTCCTCTTCAACATGTTTGAAGTTGATTTTAAGCTTTTAAGCTTTCCTGAAGGCCAAGCTTTTTTTCAGTCTTTCTGTATTCTGTCCTCTGTACAGTCTCATATCTGTTCAAGTCTTAGGTGTTTTTTTCCTAATACGTAACATAGAACATGTCTGCTTTAAATAAAAATTATTATTTATTCTTTTTCATTTTTTCTGTATTTAGAACAGGGTCTACAGGGTCTACAGAATCTCACTGTGTAGAACAGACACCTATTGATTCTTCTGTTTTCAGCCTCCCAAGTGCTGGGATTACAACCTTAAAAGCCTTGTAGTGTCTTTGACTTGTCTATGCTTCCCAGGATCTGAGGATTATCAAGGACACGAGCTGGACTCATCAGATGTGTCTTTCACACACATCTGAAGGTGGATGCTCACTGTTACTTGGACCCAGAAAAACTCAGAGGATCTGAAATTTTACCTGTTGTGTAACCTAACATTGATACTGTCAGAAGACACAATAATTTGGAGTCAGTGACAAAAGACATTATTAATTATAACACAAATGGCAGTATGATTTTCAAGTTTACATCATAACTCTTATCCTTAAGGCCCATGAAGAAAGCATAGGCTCATGTGTATACTGACATATGTTAGACATGCCTCAGAGCTAAGCATCCCTGAACTCACCACATCTGTCTTTTCAAGGGGTTGTGAATAAAGTTGTCTAAACTTTGCACTGAAGGGTCATAAGATCCTCATCATTGTACTGTTCCACAACCAGGTCTACCCTTGCTCCAGATGGGCTATATCTCTGTCTTCCAAAGCTTCTTGCCATAAAAACATCCTTGGAAACATAACATGAACCAGTGATTGCCTGATAGCAAGAAGTGTAGAAACATAAAAGATGTTACAAAAAATTTCTCTCAATAAAAGGTAAAAGAGCATATGGGCTTGGGAAAATAATTAACATCTTTTTATCTTTTAGGTTAGCCTTAGATATGAGAAAAAATTACTAGAGTGTAGTTATTATGGAGGAGTTGGGGCTTCTTATATTGGTGGCCTGAAGGCAAGGCTGACAAATTCTACCTGAGGTTCTTGATTTAGCAAAGGCTTCAGTAAAAGTAAACAATGCTTGAAGGGAACAGATTAGACACTGAAGAAATCTTTACTTCTTCTGATGTTGTTTTGTTGTTGTCCTTCTCTGTTTGAGAATATGACTTACCACTTCTAAAGTGCTTGAATAGCTTTAGATGGCTTATTTTCATTAGAACTTTTTTCTTAAGATTAAAGTAAATGTTTATCCTAGAGAAGGGTAAGCCCATAGGTATGCATGCTACCATGTTTATATAATTGGGAAAAGCATTGTAGGGTAGGTGGGTGGGAGCAGGTTTAGACTGCCCAGCATGCAGAATCAAGATCAAGAAATACAGGTTATGAAGATGCCAATTCACCCTACAAAGAAAAACTTTGTTTATTTATCAATTTTATTTTTTTCCGTAATTTTATTGAGAAACAAATAGTAATGAGAAAGTTTCAAACCAAATTGGTAGGACAGTTTCAATAATTAACACATTGCATACATTCTTCCTAGTGGTTAATTGCTGTACA
>NW_004524741.1:3284364-3286478 GCF_000260255.1 Octodon degus
TCTGAAAACATCATATCATAGGGATATATGTGTGCCTATGTTTATAGCAGCACAATTTGTGATAGCCAAATCTTGGAAACAACCAAGATGCCCATCACTTGAGAAATGGTTGAAAAAGATGTGGTATTTTTTACACAATGGAGTATTACCCAGATATTAAGAAAGATAAACTCGAAGCCTTTATATTGAAGTGGATGCCACTTGAACATATACTCATAAGTGAAATAAAATTTTGTAATAAAGTACAGTTGAGAGGGATCTTCATTGAAAAAGTAAATGCAGCTCAAAAGCAAATATGAAGAGCTTCACAGAGAAATGAACCTGAAAAGCAAAAATTTGGTATTAGAAGCCAAACTAAGTCTTAAAGTGATGGAGATGGGAGAGAGAGAGCGAGAGCGAGAGCGAGAGTGAGAGCGAGAGAGAGAGAGATCTTTTGAAGAACAACATTTGTTCAGTATACATTTGACAATGAAAGAATGAAGTCTGAGTGCCCTGAAGTAAACTTGCAAGGACATGTGTATCCCCAAGAGGCAGACAGTAACAGCAGGAAAGACAAATGGGGCTGACTCAGAAATTAACCTTCCGCTTTCTCTCTTCTCCCTTTTTCCTCTTTATCTTCCACCTTCAATATTTTTTTTCTGTCATCTTAATGAACATGTGCTTTACATCTGACACTGTGCTTAGACTTAATCGCAGCAGGTGTCTGTAACAGTGAACAGTAATGGTGGACTTTTCCTTCAAGAAATTTACAGGTTAGTAAGAGAAACAAATTTTATCTCTCATATCATAACGATTTATAATGGAAATTTATAAGAAAGATTTATGAATTACAGTTAACATAGATTGGGAGATTAGAATAGCTTTTCCGAAGAAGTGATATTTAAACTGAGATCTAAATCCAAGTGAAAAGAACAGAATGTCATGGAGGACATGGTGGACAAGATCTCAGTACAGTTAGACACTGACAGAAGTCCAGTCTTATTGGAGCTCTCCCCCTGCCTTAAGTGATAACAGATGAATTTGGAGATTAAAACAGGGTCCAAAGTGGAACTGGTCTTCTTGGAGGCTGTTTCACGGTGAGGAAGTATTAGAGGGGCTCAAACTCTGAGTAGCCATTTCTGTAGCCCAGATCAAGTAACAGGAGAAGCGCTGAAGGATGCTCTGCAGAACAGGACTGACCAGTTCTTCAAGAATAAACAGTGATTATCCACTGAGATTATCTTGTTTTTTCTTGAATGTTTTAATAGTACATGTTTGCAGTACACAGTGATCACGTTCCTTTTGTGGAGTTAGTAGGGTTCATATCACATCTTAATTCCTTTTCACATCCCCTTCCCTTCCCCTTTCTGCTCCTCTTGGTCCTCTTCCTGTTTGGAAAGATCTCCCTACCTCCTGACTGTCACCACTTGTCTGTGGTCCTCAGAAAAATGGTGCTTAACAATATGGACTCTGGAGCAATGCTTTGTTTAAATATTAGCTCTAACACATACTGTTTGAATTTGGGCAGTTTGGTCTGTAAAACTGGGTAGGAGTACCTCTTTTATAAGGCTTCTGGGATTATCAAAATGGTGATGGGAGTATATGGAGAGATAGCTAGCACAAAGTGTGAAAGTACCTTTTTAACTTATTATTTTTGGGGGCTGGAGAGAGAGTTCAGCGGTCTAAAGCACCTGCTTAGGTAAGCTTAGGCAGGTACAGGGGACCACAGTTCAAACTCCAGTACCACATGCCATGCCAGCCCTGCCCTCAGGGTGGGCTGAGCCATAATAATAGTAGTAATAATAATAATAATAATAATAATAATTTTTATCTTGTTTGATAGGTAATAAGTGTATATCCATATTTGTGTGGGGTCTAATATTCTGTGATGCTCAGTTCAGGATGATCACCATATTCATCCTGTTAAATTAGCATAGGCTAATCAGGGATGACACTTTTGATTTCTAGTTTTCAAGGATGCTTATTTTTTAGCTGGGTCTTGTTTTGGGAGAAGGAGAGTATTGTACATACCCTTAAATTTTCTTTCTTTCTCTTTCTTTCTTTCTTTCTTTCTTTCTTTCTTTCTTTCTTTCTTTCTTTCTTTCTTTCTTTCTTTCTTTCTTTCTTTCTTTCTT
>NW_004524741.1:3286578-3291320 GCF_000260255.1 Octodon degus
TTTCTTTCTTTCTTTCTTTCTTTCTTTCTTTCTTTCTTTCTTTCTTTCTTTCTTTCTTTCTTTCTGCGGTACCAGGGATTGAACTCAGGACCCTGCACTTGCCAGGCAAGTGCTTATTCTCCTGAGATATCTCCCCAGCTGAACATTTATAATTTTTTAGTAAAATCATTTATAATTGTCTCCTCTAGTTAATGTTGAAATATACAGGGTATTTTTGTTAATTGTTGTGAGTGTACTATTCAAGAACACACCAGATCCTGTTCCTGTACCTAGCTGTACCATCACACATACTCATTACCTTCGCTCTCATTCCCTACTGCCATGCTTTCTCAAGCTCTGGCGATCACAGTCTACTTCTGTGTGACCAGCTTTATAGGATTCTTGGTATGAGCAAGATCACACAGTATCTGTCTTTCCAAGCCTAGCTTATTCCACTTCACATAAAATCCCCAAGCCCTTTCACGCTGTTGTGAGTTTCTTCAGGGAGTATATAAGAACTTCATTTGGTGTAAATGCTGTCCTTTCGTGAAAATAAGACCTGGCAGAACCTTTGAAAACAAGGGATCAAAAATGCCACCCCCAATTAGTCTGTATTTGTCTTAGCTGCTTTACAGAGTAGCCACTGAGCAAGAGAATAGTGAGAGCGGGTAAAGCCAGCACAGGCTAATCAGGGATGACACTTTTGATTTCTAGTTTTCAAGCATGATTATTTTTTAGCTGGGTCTTGTTTTGGGAGAAGGAGAGTGTTGTACAAAGCAGAAGACTTTTCAGTTCCCCTAGCTGGTGGAGTAGGAATTCATACATGCTCACATTCATCTGACCGTTAGGCTTTTCTTGATGTTTCTTTGCCATACTTTCATGATTACTAAAACCATTTTGTTTTGTTCCAGTTTTTATATATTGCTCATTAGGTATATGTAAATGGAAATAGTACTCACAGAATACTTCTAAATGTTAATTTTTTCTCAAGGTTAGAGTTATCAGGCTCAGTTCTCCTTAGCAGACTACAGATTGGATCTATTTAAAGTTTATTTCTGTAACTTTGTGTGATGATTTAATGAGGATGTCTATCCATCTGTTTATCTCTAAACCTGGAAGAATCATAAATAGATAATAGAATGCATACTTAAATTGTTGGTGAATTGCTGAATTTTATTTAATTCAGTGGTTTAGTTTTGTATTAAGTTCTATTATAAGAGAATTTCTTTTATTATTTCCTAAAGGCCTAAAATAAAGTACCTCTTCAAGTGTAATAATCCAGACATGTCTAGTTGAAGTGAACCAGCTCACCATCTGCTCGTAGTTCTTCTGTTTATGCAGGGCTAACACTAAAACAATCTGCCAGGGCTTCAGTTATGAAAATAAAATAAATGGCGAGTCCAAGACTATCCTTTCTTTGCATTCATTTGAAGCCATTAGAAATGACACCCATCTAGAAACAGTCCTGTATGTCTGTAATGTAAAGTGAAAATCTTTTATAAAATCTCTTGTCAAATGAAAAATCATTTCAAAAGTCATTGTGTATGTTATTGTTTGTTTGGTTTTTGTTGTTGTTTTTGAGTCAGGGTCTTGCTGTATAGTTCAGGCTGGTCTCAAACAGCAGTCTTCCTCTTTAAGCCTCCTGAGTGCTGGGATTGCAAATGTATACCACCATGCTCAGCTAAGGTGTGTGTAGTTTTATTCCTTGTTTACTTTGGTTAGATGATATTTTTAGGGGAAAAATAAGAGGATCACCACTTTTAAATGCAGGGTGCTAAAATCTCTGTTTTGCTGGGTACATTAGATGTTAGAAGATACCTCTTCTGGAGGTTCTTAACAAAAAGAAATTGGCTGAGTATTGGTTTATAGCTTGAGTTAAAGTTCAGGGGACTCAGTGGGAGTAATTAGAAGTAAGGATTGGTCCCACTCTGCACCTGTATCAAGCCTGTAGCAAATAATCTGTAATGGGTAAATGATCGCTTGTGTTTTAGGGGCTAGCACCCAATATGTCCATTTTAACATGCTTAATTGATCTTGGTTGTCAGAATTTACACGTCACTAGGGACTGTTCTAATGTTGTTTCTGTAAAATAACAACAGGAATTTGATGCTATAGTCTTTTGCTGGTACTACAGCCTGGTCTTGCAGAATACTTAGTCATCTTGTGCTCTTCACCAGAACTCTCCTGGTTGTATATTTACATTGTGATGCTGCAGCTGAAGTAAATGCTATTCCTTTTATTCCTCACTTGCTATCTCTTCTGATGTTATTGGATATTTTTTGGCTGAGAATCAATCATCTTGAAAGTCAGCTCAAAATCTATGCGTAAGTCAAGCTCATATTTATGTTTCCAGAATAAGAGGGTGTAAGTAACAGCAGCTTCATTTTGTAGAAAGATTTACATTTATATTTACAGTTTCCTTTTGAGTTACAGAATATAAAGAAGACATAGTCAAAAATGTCTGTCAGCAACTTAGTTTTTTAAAGTTTTGATATCTCTCAAACATAAGTTATACAGCTTGATTACACTGTGAAAGAAATAGCAATTTTCATTCCAGATTTTATCTTTGTATATGTTTATCTCAAAACATTTATTATAAAAGGGACGCTGAAATGAATTGCATAAACTATTGTAATAGCTTAATATTAAAATATAAGGGTAGAGATATTCAGGCAAAACTACTATCGCTAGATTAGGTTAAAGATTTAAAAAGAGACAATTTTAAAAGTTACCCATGTTGCCTTACTAGAATCCACTGTAGTTAGTCAGGAATAGTCATTTGACATCTAATTTAGAGAAACTAGAATTTCCCTGAAGTTTGCAGTTAGACAGAAACCTTAGAAGATTTTACATGAATAGGTATTCTAAATCATTAGGTAATCATTTCAATGAGAGGAAAATAATACAATTCTTATTTTTAATCTCTTTAAGATTCACTTCAATGAGAGGAAAACAATACAATTCTTATTTAAAATAATCTCTTAAAGATCCTCTAGCAACTTACATTTTATAATAAGCTGTTAAATTTCAATTTTGACATTTTTGAGATACTGAAACTTTTAAATTCATTTTTGTAATTCTATTTATTTTATTTATTGACTTACTTATATGAAGCTAGAGTTTTACTCTGTAATCCACACTGACCATGAACTCACTATGAATGTAGTCCAGGCTAGCCTTGAATTTGTAGCAGTCGTACTGCCTCAGCTTGCCCTATTCTGGAATTGTAGGAGTGCATTACCATGTCCAACTTCTACCATTCTTAAATATCAGCAGACAGTGAGTAAGCTAAGGAAATGATGAATGTGACTGTGGAATCTTACATCCTTAATTCTGAAAAAGAGCTAGCATTTGCCCTTATAGTACAGAAAACTAAACTCTGTTTAGCAAATCAGAGAATGCTTTTAGACTACATAAAAGTCAGGAACAAACAGGCTTCCTGATGTCCTAGACAGTATACACTGTAGAAGATTCTAAATTTCTGAACTGAAAAAAAAAATTCCAGGAAGAAAAAATGAAACATAACTCCAAGAGGTAATATTGTTATATTGAGTTGAAAGTATTTTTGCATCAGTACACAATTAAGTTATAGATAATTTAATGATAGGAAAATATAGGCAGTTTAGAACTTTTTGGTAAGAAAAATACTTTGAATAAAATTCCCCAAAATTTGTAAAAATATTAGTACAGTGTTTCTAATTTTATTCTTGGTTTGTATTAGTTGAATAGAATTTGCCATCACTTGCATCATTAAGCATCTGAGAAAATAAAAAGAAACTATAAATCAACTTACGTATGTATACTTCTTAGGAAAACATAGCCTTTCTAACACTTATGAATCAAACACATATTGTTTTAGAATCATAAAATGATTCTTTATGAATTTTTCTCATCACATCTTGATGAGAAACTGAATAAATGATAAGAAAAAAAGCTCAGATGTGTATTACCTTATATTTTACACCTTTAGTTTAAATTGCATCTAAATTTAGTGTGTTTAGTCTGTGTTCTCATTCAAATGATGATTTCTGTATTCAGAAAAATAATGGCTATTTTTTCAATTAATTAATGTATTTGGTTCAGGGTGTCACTGCATAGCTCCAACTTATAGTGATCCTCTTATTTTCAGCCTCTGCAGTGCTGGGACTGCAGGCATGCGCCACCACACCTGGATTCAGTGGCCAGCTCAGCACGCCTGGAGGTAGGGCATGTGGGGCCGGGGATTGAACCCTGGTCCTGTGCTTGCCTAGACAGGTGCTGAGTCTGCTGAGCTATCTCACTGGCCCAATAATGGCTATTTGTGATGTTATGCATAAAATTTTGCTTACTACACAGTATAAATATAATAAATTGGAAGATATAAATATTTAATAAAAAAAGAAATATTTAATAATGTAGGTTTGGTCTTTAGTAAAAAAAAAGAAATATTTGTGCTGCTGAATTGACTTTAAAAATAACCAAATTAAATTCTGTAGTCAGTGCTTATTTTCCTTAATGTAAAAGGGTGATTTTTCAGAGTCTAACATGTTCTTTCATGGAGACATTTATTACAGATTTAACAATATGGTGAAGGAAAAGTGGGGTGTTATGAGCACTTTCTAGAGCACCAAGCAGCTCAATTTCTATTCTACAACCTTCATGTAGAATACTCAAAACTACTTTAAAACTCTTCCTTTGAAAAAATAACTTCTTACTTACCAGTCATGTTTTAGTGTATTAGTTGAGTTTTATTCTTTGTTTGCAGAGCTATTTGCTTTTTTTTT
>NW_004524741.1:3291535-3299712 GCF_000260255.1 Octodon degus
CAAACAAAAAACCCAAAAAATAAAAACAACAACTTGTAAAAAGGGCCGTGGAGATAGCTTAGTAGAATAAGCACTTCTCTGCCAAGTGCAAGGGCCTGAGTTCAGTCCCTGGTTCCACCAAAATGAACAAACAAACAAACTGAGGCTGGCTTTATATTGTGCTATATGCAATCTTGTAAAAATGTAGGCTGGATTGGATTGAGAAGATGACACAGGTAAACTTTAAATGAAGGCTTCCGGGTTATGGAGCTTGTGGGCTGTGAAGCTGGGGCTGTGTTTCAGAAACCCTCCTGCCAAGATCAAGTTGTTTTGTTTTTTTTCTAGATGAAGTTTTGAAGAAAATACTGTACCAAGATGCAAAACAAATTTAAGGTGTTAATATATTTATTTTGAATTTCAATAGTAATTTATTTTGATTGTCAGTAAAAGTGTCTAGTGAAGAATATGCTAGATCTTCCAGAAAAAAGAAGTTTACTTGAGGCCACGTTAGAATTGCAGTCCTTTTGTAGTAGCACAGTGTGATTATTAAGAGTCCAGATTCTAGACTAAGACTTTCTCGGTTGGCATCCATCTGCCTCTAGTCATTTGTCTGACTGTGGCAAGTTATTTTCACCACTTTCTCTCTTCATTGCTTCTTTTATAAAATGAGGATAATACAAGGATAAAAATCCCACTTTTAGTATGGGATCTTCTAATAATCAAATGAGTTAATACATAAAAGTATTCAACGTAGCATCTGGTGTGTTGTAAGTGCTGTGTGTTATTACTTTGTTATAATATGCATCATATTTATATTATGCTTATTTGAATTTTGTACTTTTGTGTGATATATAATCTCCTGGTGTTATGCAACCAGATACCATATAATGAAGCATGATCCAGGAAACAATTCTTGAGTGCCTGAAAGATATGGAGTAAAAAGGGGAGGGTTGGGAATAATAAAGGGACACTTCCTAAGATTGGCACCAAGCAGGGAAAGCCATGGGGAGCCTGTTACACCATGTCCATTCATTTGCTTCCTCACTTCTTTATCCATCCTTTGTCCTATCAGCTCAATACTCAAAGAGTTCCCACTGTGTTTCATTCAGCTCAGGTATTAAACTGTGATTTTAATTAAACAGTAGTATCTCTCCCATTTTGAAGTTAAAGTTTAGTTATATGACAGGAAACAAACAACAACCTTAAAATTTTACTTTGTGTGAAATTAACATATTTGTTTAGATGTATATATTTAACTTTCCCTTGTATGGAATTTTTAGTTTTTTAAAAAGTGAATATAGTTAATTTTATCTTTAATTTTTTTTACAAAATACAGATACTTGTATTTTAATGTCATTAATCTGCTTAATTCTATTTATTTATTTCTTTGTTTATTTATTTGATATGCGCTCTTGCTATGCAGTCAGGGTCATAGTGGTCTTCCTGTCTCATCCTTCTCAGAGATGGGATTACAGGCTTGTACCACCACACCCCCAGGGTTCCAGGGCCAGCACAGTATTCTGTACCAGAGATCCAACTCAGTACCTTGTGCTGGCCAGGCAGGTACTGATGCTGCTGAGTGATCTCCCAGCCCCACTTATTATGCTTGTAGATAATGCTGCGTGTCCTTGCTTACTTTGTTTTTGTTTTCCTATTTGTTTCTTTACTTTTTTTTTTGTAGAACTGGGGATTGAACTCAGCACCTTGCACTTGTCAGGCAAGGACTTTTTCTCCTGAGCTATCTCCCAAACTCCTGTTTCTTTACTTTGGTATGTGAAATTTCATTTCATTCTGGTTTTGTTTCTCTAATGATTTGGAGAAAAAAGTTAGAGAAACTCATCTAATTTTTCAAATTCTGATAGTTTCATTTTAGATTTAAAAAAAAAATGCTTGAACCATTCTATATTAATGTCAATAAGAAAATAATAGCAAGTCCATATATGCAAAATGAATCAATTATCACTTTATTTCTCCTATACCATTAATCACTCAACTCACTGGTGGTGTTGATGTAACATTAAATTAAGAAATGAACTATTACACTTTTATCTTTGAGTAACAAATTTTATAGTTACCTTTTTTGGTGTATGTATGTATGACAAGTATGTATGTATGACAAGCACTATATTTCAGGCATTTTCAGTACACCAAAACTATTAAGCCACTTTGTCACTATTATTATTGGCTTTATGACTATCTCATTTTTGGATATACTTTGAAGACGGGCATGGAAGTATTGGAACAGAAACCAAGTTCTTTTGTTTCTAATACACTTCAAATAGTAACTAGCTATAACATTTGTTTGTTTGTTTGTTTGTTTGTTTTTTTCTTTCAGTATTTAGGGCAGGGTGTACAGGCTCTCACTATGTAGATCAGACTTGTAATGATTTTTCTGTTTTCAGCCTTCCAAGTGCTCTGGGATTACAGGCGTGCGCTACCCTGCCCAGTCTCCTCACCTCAGCGTGCCCTGTGGGTGGGGCCAGCTCAGCACGCTGGGGATGGAACCCTGGCCGCTGTGTCTGCCTAAGTAGGGGACTTTATTCTGCTGCGGTAATTGGCAGGCCCACATTTCTTGTAGATAAGACATGAAAATAAACAAACAAACAAAAAAGAACTCATGCACATCAAAACTTGCCTACAAAGTTCCAGCTGGAAATTGCATTGTAAAATGTGCCAGCTGGAAGTTAGTAGGAAAGTCTAAGGCAAAGTGAAAAAAAAAAAAAAAAGAAAGAAAACCAAAGTGCAGAAGTGTGGACTCACTGTGAAGGTGTTAGTCTCCTCAACTATTTCTAAGAGAGGAGGGACAAAGACATCATTTCAGGCCGTATTTGATCGTGGGTAGCTCATGTTTCTGCAGATACTACTGGAATAGTATTTACTTGGGAGCTGGAGAGGAGAGCATGCATGATTTCTATACACATGACCTGTTTTTTCTTATCTGAATTTTTATCCTTGAAAGAGGAAAAGTCATTCTTAGAATATACTTAAGGTTTGATATCCTTTAATTGAGGTGTAATTAACGATTCCTTTCAGTTTTCAAGTTAGGATTTACAATTAAAGTATTTTATTTTTTAATATTATTTTGTTCCACTTGTATTGCTCTCTAAGGATATTAGTATTCCACCTTTTCATTTTATGCCACATATCTTTATTTCTCTGCATTATGGGGAGTCTTCTTAAATTTGCATTATAGATTTAATATCCTACACAAGCGCCCTGTTGATATTTTTGCTTTAAATATCATTTTTAATTAAGTAAATCAGTTACAATGAAATAAATGATTACATTTTACCTCGAAATGCCTTTTCTATATCCAGTAACTTTCACCTTATGTATATTTACCTGTCTACCAGTACTGTTGCCATTGCTAAAAGTATCTGTGAGGCTCTTGCTTCTTTATTTATAGTTGAGTGAAAATAAAACTTTCCCTACCTATTGTTTGAAAAGTAATTGATTGGAAAAGATAGGTTCTGATTGTTTTGTTCTTGATCTCCCTAAGTACTGTTAGTGCTTGTTTGGAATCTTAAAATAGAAAAGGAGTTGATGTATAAATATCCAAGTCTTTTCCCTCTTGCATATAGATGTAGATTGTGGGTCTTTTGAATCAGAAAATACCTCAGGCATCTATTGTCTGGCTATGTTAACTCAAGTATTTTAATTGTTCCTGCATAACTTAAAGCAATATTTCTTCCTTTGGAATCACTGATACAGAAAAGTACTCTTGGTTTTGCATAGTCCCATTCCTTCCTACCACCTCTGAAAAAGTGACACCCTATTTACTCTTCACTCCGTGGAGAGTGTTATACTCATTCCCTGTCTGGGAATTAGTAAATGAGATTTATAATTCTCATTCTTTTGTGTTTAGGGTGACCAAGTGATCAATATTTGCCAAGATGATATTGGTATTAGTGATGTAAATTGTACATCTTACGGGCTTCCAAAGTTCTGAACAAATCAGAATGAATGATCAACAAATTTAAACTTCCCAGAGATTTGTTACTTGCAGTGGACCACATACCTTTTACTTCCTTTACAGTTATTTACCTTTTTTAGTATCAATATTAATGAATTAAATTTTTTCTTTTGGTTTATATAATTTGAAAACACTAAGCAATTTTTTGTTATATAAAGATATAAGACTCAACTGCAGTATTGAGTATACTTGTTTCAATTATGGGTTAAAACTTGAAACCAAATAATTCCTATTCTTGCCTAGCCTGCCCTAAAATATGATGTAGGCAGATAGGGCACAGTTGAAGAGATGTTTAAATAAAAAACAAAAAACAAAAAAAAAGAAAAAGACTTGGTCTCCTCATGAGACCAAGTGTGCAGAGTCCTCATACAAGTCTGCAGAGTCCTTAGGCTCCATGGTCAGTGAAGCACTTGTATCTAGACCCAGCCCCAGTATCCCTCCTGAGCTTTCCAGCTTCTTTGAGGTTTCAAAATTCATCTTGTGTTGTAAGCAAGTCAGTAACTGTAGGGATTCTGAAGTAAGTGTGCATGCATATGTGTATGTGTGTGTGTGTGTGTGTGTGTGTGTGTGTCTATGCACATATATGTTGCTATGTTGAGATTTAAACAGTGGAAAAATGGAGAAGATAATTTTATATGAAAACATGTATGTTCAAATTTAATATCTTAGCTTAAAGACATAGTTTAACAAATATTTACTCATACCTTCGTTTATGTATAGGTATTTTACTAGACCATATAGGATATAAAAGAGTAAGAATGAATCCAGACTACAGAGCCCAGGATGCCATGTAACAATGATTAAAAAATGCCAGGGAAAGATACTTTTGTTGGATGGGGATCATGAAAGGATTATTTGGCATAATTTTAAAGGGTGTGTTCAATATAAATCAGTAGAATTGGAGGAAATATGGATACCCTTCACAAATACACAGGGGTGAGTATACGGTGGTTTATTTTTATTTTTATTTTTGGAAGAAACTTTTTTCTGGTGCTTTGTATCATTGATAGAGTTTACTGCAAGTTATTCTGGGTAGTTCTTTTTAAAAAGAGCAACTGAGAATACAGCTCAACATTACACTCCCTGCCTGAAGAGCACAAGGTCCTGAGTTTAATTCCATGTCTATCTATCTATCTATCTATCTATCTATCTATCTATCTATCTATCTATCTATCTATCTATCTGTCTATCTATCTAGAGGGTTTTCAGTGAAGGCTTAGTATCCAGACTTTCTATAATCAGTTATTTTCTTGATTCATCCTGTTTTTTCCCATTCCCACCCCTTTCTTCAACCCCTTTCTCTCATTACTTACAAAGCATTGCTTTCATTATTTCCTATTTTAACTCATTTATTTCTTTTCTTTTTTACTCCCTGCCCCCTTTCCCTTTCCTTTTAAACATTTTCTATGTCACAATATCTATTATACATTTTAGTCCTTATTATACTTTCAGTTTCTCACATCAGAGAGAACATACCACGTTTACATGTTTGGTAGTTTATTTCACGTAAGAGTATGGTTTCAAGGTCCATCCAATTAGCCTTGAATATCTCACATTTATACTTCTGTATGGCTGAGTAGTACTTCTTTTTTTTTTTTTAACAGAGGATTGAACTCAGTCCCTTGCACTTGCCAGGCAAGTGCTTAGTACTCCCTTTTATAATAATAATAAAACCAATCTTTTAATGAATTCATCAATTTATGGGCATTTGGGTTGTTTCCAAGATTTAGCTGTTATAAACTGTGCTGCTAGAAACGTGAGTATGCGTATGTCAGCTGTGGTATGATGTTTTTAATTCTTTTGGGAAAATGCCAACTAGGGACATAGCTGTGTCAAATGGTACCCCTAGTGGTAGGCTTGTAGGGAAATCTCTACACTGATTTCCACAGTGTTTGCACCCTCTGCACTCCCACCAACAGGGGAGAATGCTTCTTTTTTCCCCACAGCCTCTCTATCATGTAATTGGTTGATATTTTGGTAGTAGTCTTTCTTTCTGGAGTGAGATGGAATCTCAATGTTTGAATATGCATCTATCACATGTCCAGTGATGTTAAACATATTTTCATTTATTTATTTGCCATTTCTATTTCATCAGAGAAGTGTTTATTTGAAGTACCCATTTGTGGATTGCATCTTTTCATTTAGGCTCGTCTGATTTTTTTCAGATCCTTATGTTTTTTGCATATTAGTCTTCTGTGTGAGGAACACTTGGCTAAATTGTTTTGTATTCTTTGGTGTACTTTAATTCTCTGGTTGATTTATTTTGTTGTGCAAAAGCTTTTTATTTATTTAAGCTTTTTTTAAATGTATTTAGTACAGGGTCTGCAGGGTCTCACTACACAGATTGGACTTGTAGTGATCCTCCTGTTTTCAGCCTCCCAAGTGCTAGGATTACAGGTGCAGGCTACCGCACCCAGTCTCATTGGCTGTCTTGGTGCACCCTGGGGTTGGGGGTATCACAGCAGGCTGGGGATTGAACCCTGGTCTCAGCACCTGCTTCAGGCTGCTGAATTATCTGGCTGGCCCAAGCTTTTTAATAAGATGAGATCCCAATGCTGGGTATCTGTCTCAGTGGCACAGCACCTGCCTGATAAGTCCTGAGTTGAATTTCTAGTACCAAAAAAATATGAGATCCCAGTTTATTCTTGGTAGTATTTCTCATGCTGTTAAATTTTGGTTATGAAGTATTTGTCTATACCTATGTTTTAGGAGTTCTCTATATTTTGTCTTCCAGCATATTTAGTGTTGATATTTTAATATTTAGATCTTTGATCCATTTTGATTTTAGTTCAGTACATAGTGATAGACATAAGTATATTTTGGGTCTTTGGTATGTGGAAAGCCAATTCTCCCAGCACCACTTATTAAAGAGTCTGTCTTTCTTCTAGTGAATGTGTTTGACTGTTTGCTAAAGGTCACATGACCAAGTATATTTGAATTTGTTTATGCATCTTCTAATCTGTACGATTGATCCTCATTTCTTTTTCCAGTACCATGCTGTATTTATCACAGTAGCTTTGTAGTATGACTTCAAGTCAGGGATTGTGATGCACCCTTCCTGGCCTTTGTTGTCCAGAATGTTTTTGCCAGTCTCGGTGTCTTCTGGTTCCAAATGAATTTTAGGAACTATTTCTCTAGTTCTGTCTGGTGTGCTAATGGTATTGGATTACAATTGCATTAACTCTGTATAACAGTTTTGAAAGTGTGGCCATTTTTACTATGTTGATTCTTTTGGCTTCTGATACTAAATTCTCTTTTTCTATCCATGAAATTGTTTGCCTTATTTACTTTCCTACACAGAGAATGTCAACATGAATTGTATAAAAATGAATTAATATTATTTTCGGAGCTGCACATCTGAACTGATTGTTCATGTTTTCATGTATTACTTATTTAGAGTGTTCCCCAGAAATTTCAAGCTCTCAAAAACAATTTTATGGACTAGATCAGTGAATGAGACATTATATATAATTTCAATCCAAGCTTAGAAGAGATTTTCCTTTCTATAACTGGGAGCATAAATAAGGATCCACTTAGCAAAATTATTATCATTATGAATAAGGTTTCATTGAAAAATATTTTGAAAGACACAGACTGAGTACCGTGAAATAGTCAGTGTTGTGGCATAAAGCAATTTGCCACAATTACAGGTCCACCCGAGGTCAGAGATGCAAAGGCTATGTCTGATTACCAGTGCAGGCTATAATTACTGCTGAAGTTGGAAAGGATTAGAGATATGGAGTTTTGTTTTCCAATTTCAGTTGGTTGTTCCTTGGTACATTTTTTCTCCGGTGTTTAGTTTTGATACAGAGTCTGCAAATATTCCAGAATGACTGGAGTTATGTGTAAGAATGTACATTCACTTTTGTCTCTTAAGATACCTTCTTACACAGAGAACAATGTTTCTAATTTCTTTTTTATTTTTTATTTGGTGGAACCAGGGATTGAACTCAGACCCTTGGGCTTACAGGAAAGTGCTTATTCTACTGAGCCATCTCCCTGGCCCAATGTTTCTAATTTGTAAACAGGATTTTAAAAAAATTTTCAGCAAAACTTATGTTTTGTTACCTAACAGTTTTTATTAACACAAAATGTATTCTTTAATCAAATTGCTCATTAAGAATTTCCTGTGGGCTGGAGAGATGGCTCAGTGGTCTAAAGCACCTACTTAGAACAAGCTTAGCAAAAGCATCAGGGACCGCGGTTCAATCCCCCAGCACCACAT
>NW_004524741.1:3299812-3322404 GCF_000260255.1 Octodon degus
TTCAATCCCCCAGCACCACATGCCAGCCAGCCCGCCCCCTGGTGGGCTGAGCTGGCCTCTCTCTCTCTCTCTCTCTCTCTCTCTCTCTCTCTCTCTAATAAATAAATAAATAAATAAATAAAAAATTAAAAAAAAAAAAGAATTTCCTGTAACTGGGAATGACTTCTATTAAAAGCGTGCTCTGGTATAAGACTATTTCTGAAGGTTATGCTCCCTGTCCAGAGAACCTTTATAATAGTTGTGGATTTAATTGATATCCTCATTTGGACTACATCCTTCAAATAAGTTCTTCCTGCATTTATGGTAGAGAAATCGAGCTAAATGAGTAATGATTTTTCTGACTCAAGGAAATGTTACTTATTGACTACATTACTTTCAACAGGTGATGTAACCCGTGTTTCAATTTATTTTTCTTATTCTCAGAACCTTAAATTAACAAAATTATTTTTCATACTTTCCTAGGGAATAATGCCACAACAATTATCATCATGCACTAAATTAGTAAATTAAAGTACAAGGAGGTTCAGTAATTTGCCAGTTATATATTATACAATCTTCGGGACAAACCCAGGCTTATGTTAACCTTTCCCACTTTATAAAAGTGCCTCTGCAAAGCTATTTTAGAGTATTTTTTGATGATTACATAAAATAAGAATATACATTCATTAATTATTTTTAAGCCTAAATGTAATGTTTGGGGGAAGTAGACTTTTTAGAAACTTAATAAGCAAAAATAAATTATTCTATAAAAAACGATATTTTAAAATCGGAGGGTTTGAGTAATTTACCAGTAAAGTTAATTGGAAAATATTCAGGTGGTTGGTAAAGCCCCACTTTCAGACTGAATTACTTTATGGAGCATTAGGTCACAGATTATTAAATCTTAGAATTATAGAAGTCAATTTATGCAGGATTTCATTGTTTTTCCCCTCTTAAATTCCAATTACTTCTGATATGCTTGGAGTTGAAGGAGCATACTTAGAGTAATGACACTTTGAAGAAATGAAGACCTGTTAATTATTTAATGGGACTGCAAAATGTGAAGTACAGCCATAAAGTACTAAAAATCCGTAACAGAAACCTTTTGGTGTTATAAATGTTCATCAATATCCTCATGGTGATACAAACTTTGCCTTCAAATACCAGGTCAGAATATTATCATGCTTGGTTTGTGGTGACTTGTTAGTGGGCTAGCAGGGACTCCAGAGTATTAGGTGGTAGACAGTTATGCTCAAAGCATCTTTTCTCTGAGTGATTCCATATGAATTCTCAACTGGATAGAACCATATCCTGAATTTACATTAAATTGAGCTATGTTAACATATTTTCAAAAGGCAAAAAAATTCATTAAGCATATGGGCTTATGGATATTTATAATGCTTTTTTTTTAGGGGGCACATTATTTTGGATGAAGACTTTATTGGGTCAAGTTGAACAGTAACAGGGAAAGCAGATTTAAAGGACAAGTGGATATGACAAAGTATTTTGGAGCATTGAGTTTAGAGCTCTTGCATAGTATTTTTGTGAAAATTCTGACAAGTGATAAGAGCTCCAGGTCTAGAACTTAGGGGAGAAATGGTAGCTGTTGATAAGATGAGCCTGTTCTGTACCTGAAGCGTGGGAGGCAAGTAGCAGCATGCAAAGAGTGTTTTGTTTTTGTTTTTGTTCTTTTAATCAAGAGTTAATAAAGTGCAAGGATTAAGGTGCATAATTTGTTTATGGGCCCTACCCACTAAATTAGTAATTTGCATGAATACACAGACAGTAAATAGTTTTTTTAAAATTTTAAATATAATGAAATTATTAGGCATAATACATATGTGATAAACATTGTCAGTTTCTTTTGACTGGTATCAGCAGATGAAAACAAAGTCAAATGTAAAGGAATAAATATTAAGTTCTACAATTAGGTTGAAATAATAAATAAAGTCATACAGAAAGGATAGTAAAGCTGTTTTTAAAATGCTTTGTTGGAAGATAGACATGCTTTTTGTTGATTTATTTTATTTGTACACAACTACACAACTCCTCTCTTCCCATATAAGCAAGTAATGTGAGACCTCTATAATTTGTGTCTAGGACTTGTTTTGTTGTTTTTGGTTTTCATTGTTCTCGAGAACTGTAACACATTCACAGAAATGATACTAGCTTTAATGGTTGGAAAGTTGATCAATAAATTATGTACTATGAAAATAGTAAAATACTGTAAGAAATTTTTAAGGTTTTAACTGTTTACCTTTCCTCACAAATTCATTTTTTAACATCTTCACACAAACTTTCCCTTATCATTATCTTTGTAATGTTAGTTCTAGAGAGATTTTTCTCCATGAGGGCTCCTTGATATGCCAAGGATGGAACACTCCCACTTTTTGTTCTCTTTGTGTTTCTCCTCTATCCTTATTGTTTCAGGGCTCACTGCATTAAAATACATCGATTTATTGATATTTATACATATATATATATATATATATATCCTCTATATGCAAGGGATGAGAGAATACAGACTTCATCATATTGATGAGGCTTTTTAGTGCTGATAGTCAGTTTTAGTCAATACCTTACAATATGCATTTTTGTACTGAACTGAAATGGAAGTAGGAATGTTCAGAAATGTTCTATAGTGTTCTGAAGTACAGAAATAGGGCCAAAGGGCAGTAGTGACAAGGACATAGATTATTTAAATTCATTACTAATAATTAGAGCAGTCTGGAAATGAAATGACCAGCCTTTACAATGTAGGTCAAGCACAAGGTGAATGATAATGCAGAAGAAATGTTGCATAGCCTGACCTCTGAATTCCCCTCAAACTTCTGTATTCTGTGCCTTACATTTTTCTCTTGTGTCATTAACTACCCTCTTAGGTAGTCTTCAAAAGTACTTTCATATATATTATCTGATTTATTTGAACAAATTTCCTGTGATGTATGTAGGGAAAGGTATTATCACTCTAATTGCTCAGTAAAATGAGGCATAAAGAAGTTAAGCAACTTGAACAGGAATACTCAGTCAGCATTAAATTTGAGACTAGAACATAATCTCCTCATGATAGTTTAGTAACTTATTTTTAGATGGAATATCTTAAATTATCTTTGTTTGACATCTGAGGGAGCATAGTGATTCATCCATTCATTAAGAAATGTTTTTCCTAAATCTGCTTTTATACATGCTTAAAGTTTTTAATAATCTTACCACTGTTTGGCTCTTTTAAATGTCACAATTTTCATGGTTATTGATTATTCAGATAGCCAGTGAAAGAGAAATGTATGATGTAAAACGCAGCTCTCATGAGGAAGCAGAGTAACATGCCACATAGGCCTATAGCTTGAGCTTAGAAACGAATGATGGAAGCCTGACTGTCTGAGCATTACCTTTCATTCTGTGTCAGACTCCTAAGAGCTGAATTTGGCCTGTTGTAGGTTAATGCGCTTGCTTAATGATCAAATATGGCAGCAATGTATGACTTTAATGAGTTCCTTGGAAAGGCTGCAGATTCATAGGAGACATTGTAGCTTGCATTAAATACCCTGTGCATTATTAAATACCCTGAATACCTTGTGCATTTATTTTATCATGGTCTGCCTGGGTTGTGGTCTTGGAGCTATACAAAATGGATTACATTACAAGTTAGGTATATTTTGAGAAAAGGCTAAAACTATAAAATGAAACTTACCTATTAGTTTTGTTACATTTTTCTGTGTGACAGGCCACCCTAAACTTTCTGGTTCTACATAGCTAAGTTCTTTTTTCTCATGACATTGTGCATCACCTCAGGTGTGATTACACCTCAGTTCAGTTCGCGGATGGTTACACTGAGTTTTCAGCTGGAGCCCTTTCCTTCTCCATGTGGCCTGCCGAAATGTCTCTGTCTTATTTTATAGCAGGATGGCTTATGCCTTCTATGAAAGAAAGTAGACACTCTTGGTCCTGTTGGGCTGTAATGCGATCCAGGAGTATTGCTCCCACCCATTCTGTGATCACTGCAGGTCAAATTACAAGGCCAACTTTCTCTCTCTCTCTCTCTCTCTCTCTCTCTCTCTCTCTCTCTCTCTTGCATCTGGAATTGAACTCTGGAATTTGCGCTTGCCAGGCAGGTGCTGTGCTGCTATGCTATAGCCCTCATTGAATGGGTGGAGAGAAGTAAAAAGGATAAAAAGAATGGTTGGTGGCCACTTTTGTTGACTGTACTTGCATGCAATCTAATACAGTGAACAGTGAGGAGAATAGAATTCAGAGAGAGAAATACACGTATATAATGATCTTGCTAAAGTTTAAGATCATGAAAACATTTACTGAAGAATTTTAGAATGGTGCTTCTCTATATGGTGGTTGAAAGTCTTTTACCAATTCTTTTAAGAATAAATCAGTTTACATATTAATTCTGCTATACTTGTGCTTTTGCCTCCCATGTCTATTTTGCAATATTTGATGTTTTAAATTTATTTGGTGAATGTTCTCACTGTGCTGCTCAGAAGTATAGTGCTGGGATTACAGGTGTGCACCACCAAACCTGGTTTTGGCTGGCATGGCATGCAGTACTGGGGACTGAACCTGGGTCCTTGCTTTTGCCCAGGAGTTGCTTAGACCATTGAAGTATCTCCCAAGCTCCTATTTTTTTCAGCTTTTGAATTTAATAAATATTTTCTGAAATGTAGTTAATGAATATTTTAGAAGTCTATAGTTCTGTCATCATTTAGTGATTATTTAATTGCTTGTGCTACATAAGAGCCTTAATTATATTTAAATGTGATCAGTCCCATTTACTTTTATGTAGTTACAATAAACTGGGAATTAATTTATTATTATAACACATAGATTTTGAATATTATTTGCTTCATACAGAATTGTATGAGTTTTTTCGTCATAACATTCTATAAGAAATATGTGTAGTTATGATACCACAGTAAAATCACATTTGCTTTCTTTTCCTAGTCATTATTCAATATACAACAGTTGTTCAGTTATTCTTCAACACTGTATTGACATATGAAAATATGACTTTACCATACTGTGTTAATCTGAAACACTTGGAGTTATTTTCATTAATTCTAGTTTGATTTATTCATTGTCTAAGTAATCACAGTAGTCATTTTGATGTTTTAAGGTATATTTATTTCTGTGTTTGAAGCTGAACTAATCAATTCTAGTTTTTTTTTACTTAAAATAGATCAATTGTATGTATATATTTATGAATTAATTTGTTGGCAGTAGGTGTCACATAATAAAGTTACTTGAAAGAAATTTTGGATCTTCATTTAATAAATTCAGACTGTAAAGAAAAAATCCTGTTACATCACTGACTTAAAATGCTTTCTTTCAAATAAAGTAAGCTTTTCTCTGTCAAAGTAATTTGCATGATTTTGGTGAATTTAGGAGTCTTTATTTCAGAATAGAAGTATTTTATAAGGTTTTTGTTTACAGATGTTATTAACTTCAGTTTTTAAAATATAGTCTCCTGATGCATCATATTATTATTATTATTATTATTATTATTATTATTTTTCAGAACCAGGGATTGAACTCAGGCCCTTGCACTTACCAGGCAAGCACCTGTTCTACTTTTTACTGAGCTATCTCCCCGGCCCCTAACATATTGTTCTTGTAGCCACAATTTTTCACTAGAACAAAAATATTTTTTATTGCAGCTTTCATATGTGTGAGAATGTTTGTTCTGATTCATACTGTAGACTAAAATAACATTTCAAGTTTACTCATGAGCAAAGAGTATTTACAAAATGAAAGTGAAAACAGTCTTTCAATGTTCTTATCAAAATGTTTATAGTTTCTTTTTCCAGATACAGCAAATAGCAAATAATGAATAAAGTCCCAATCTACTTCATGAACATTTGTTTAAATAAAATTTCAACAAAATAATTCACAGGTGTTTTCATACCATTTTAACAATGAAAGATAATGTATTTGATTATACTTTAACAAAGTGTTTTAACATAGTGTGTAAAATAACTAACACAGGTTATTTTTATAGATTTTTATATTAGTAAGTATAAATATTTCTAAGGTTTTAGATTAGTTGTATAGAATGTTCTGCAGTAAGTGTTTCCACCTATAGACAATCTATTAATAAGGTCAGGAAATCTTAGCTTTTTAAAAAAATTGGATAAATTGAGTAAAGTGAATAGAAAAAAAGAGAACATAGGTATATTGTGAATGATATATACCCTTCACTGTTTTGTATATTAATACATAGTCAGTGTAAAATATGTTTTTTACTGAATTATGGTTAAATCAATTTGAAAGTTACCTGTTGAGAAGCAACATTAATTTTTCTACAACAAGAATATAAGACTCATTATTCAATGAAGTTTAATGTCTCCAACTGTGATTTGATGAACCACAGAGTACTTTAAAGATGAGCTGTTTTTAATAAGAATAAATACAATTTTAGTCTTAAAAGTATTAAGTAGATATTATCCTGCTTTATGAAATGATTTTCTTCAATATTAAAATAATTGTAATTTTTTTCTTTTAATTTACTTCTACGGAATTAAATCAGTTTTTCAGTTCATTGTTCATAATCATAGGACAGTTGTTACTCATTCTTAAAGTATTTTGATAGGAAATTTCCAGTTTGTAAGTGTATTGGTTTATGTGACAGAAAGAGTTGTAATATTATTAAGTAATTAGATTGTATAAACTTTATTATCTTGACATAACAAGGCACTTTTAAAATGTGCTGAAATAAATAATAACTATATATTAAAAATATAAATTTCTCCATTCTGAATATATTTTAAGTAATTAGTTTTTGGAAAAAGGTTTGACATTTGTGACTCTTTAATATTATAAATTAATGTTACATATTTTATACTGGTGGCTTGGTGCTGAAGCACCTAACGTGTGATTAATTCTTCATGAAAGTAACTCTTTAGGTGAGGAGAAAAAAATAAAGGCATATGTGCAGTATGACTTTAGTTGTTTCTTTAATAAAATCTTAGAAACTACTATTAAATGAGTGGAAAAAAAGAATGAATGGATTGTTGAATTAATTTAGATAATATGGAGCAATGTATTTCTCATGAACTTCTCATGGAATTAGACAATGATGAACTACTCTCTTCAGGTTGGTTGCCATTCCTACCTACAATCAGCCTTTATCCTGACCTGAGTACATCTTAATTCCTGAGCTACACTAGCCTCTTTTTTTGAATCTTTTCATGCAGTCTCATACTACAATCTTTTTGAAGATCCATTTGATTGTTTTTGTTACCTGAGTCAAAAACTGACATGGCTCCCTGGTATTTATTATTTATATTTATATTTATTTATTTATTGTCAGAATGGGAGATTGAACTCAGACCCTTGCGCTTGCCAGGGAAGCGCTTATTCTACTGAGCCACCTCCCCGGCCCCCTCCCTGGTATTTATAGGGTTGTCTCTAGCATAGATTTGAAGGTATTTTGAAACCTATTTTGAACTTACATTTAGCATGCCTCATATCCCATTGTATTTTTACAGAAATCATTTTAGCTAACAAGCTTGTCCACTCAATCTCCTAAGTGTGCCTCTTGGTATTTTGCCCATTTCATCTCTCTTACCTTCAGTGTACTTACTCTCTGGCATCTTTTGTCTACTCACATCCTATTTCCTTTAGTTTAGTGTCTTCCACATTAGAAAATGCTTTGTATGCTGTGTAGTGGCCCTGTTTTCCAAGTATTAATAAAAAAAATTTTCAGAATGCCAAAAAAATAAAATCATTGGTCTTATTTTCCTTTTTTTCCCTATCATAAGTGTGTCAGATAACTTTTAGATTTTTGCAATATCACTGTCCTCTTTAGTTTTAAAGGTGGGAATCTGCAATTATTAAACTGTCCTAGACTTCAGTATTTGGTCAGACAGATCAAACTAGACCTCTGGCGATGGGGGTTTGACCCTTTGCTTTTCACTACTGTCCCTGGACAGAGATTGAGAGTTCCTAGTGAAATCAAATTACAGTCTCAGTAGGTAAATTCCAATTCTTGCAACTGATGTGAGAAACAATGTGAAACCTATCTTCCTGATCAGTATTCAGGGACTTACACTGAAGAAGAAGAGACGCACTGGCCTTAAGCAACAGAAGCATTCTTTACTTCACAGAGCAGATCCACAGGAATCTTTCAGGAAAGGGCAGCATGATCTTACTTAACAGTCTTACTCAGAGAACGTGATCACAGTCTACTCTTTCCATTTTTGACATAACTTGTTTCATGATAATGTATGAGTTTAAGGACTCATTTACTTTCCCTAAGAATTCATTGAAGTAGCTACTTCGTATTTTAAATATTTGATCACCAGCACCTATGATTTTCTAATTTCTGAACTGTAGCCTATAATACATAAACATTCACTGGCAATTAATTATTAAACGGGTGATAAACTATTGCTTTGTTGTCTTTCATATTTATTGCTGTTGAATATTGTGTTTGAATTGCTAACCTTTTAATCACATCTCTTTAACCAAAGTGTAACTTCCATGGAGGGAGGCAGTCACTGCTATTTACTTTTTTGTGTGTGTGTTCACAATTTTGTCCCATGGAACTTTCAAATGATACTTGTGTGGCAAATGTAAGGGCCTGAATTCAATCCCCAGTTCCACACCAAAAAAAAAAAAAAAAAAAAGTGAGCATTTACTCTGAGTCAAACATTCTTCTGGACATGGAAGTCATAGCTGTATTCATCAATTACGTAATAAACTCCATTGTTGCAAGTAGAATCAGTGTAGTAAGAATTCTAAGAACGTTGATTATACTAAGTTTACTTTCAGACAATTGAGGTCGTACTGTTGATTTATTTTTCTCCTTTTGTTTTCTTTCTTTCTTTCTTTCTTTCTTTCTTTCTTTCTTTCTTTCTTTCTTTCTCTTTTTCTCTTTTTGAGACAAGATCTTGCTATGTGGTGGAGGTTGGCCTTAAACTCACTGTAAAGCCGAAGTAGGCTTTGAATTTGAGGCGATCCTCCTGCCTCCCAAGTCGAGTGCAGAGATTACAGGCTTGCACCACCATGCCTGTCTGTTGATTTCATTTTTACACAATATTTTAAGTGATTACTAACAATGCTATAATGTCAAGATTGCTCCAGTTTTTCAAACAATTAAAATAATTACTAATAGAAAAGATTCAGGTGAGGAGTAGTGGAAGATCCCTGAGGATAATGTAAACAATTTGTAGTTACCAAGAATTATAGGCCTAACCTTGCATGACCGGAAGTGATCAAAAATAGGTTACAGGCTGGCAAGACAGCTTAGCAGACTAAAGCCCCTGCTTAGGCAAGCTTAGGAAAGTGCAGGGATGGAAGTTGGATCTCCAGCACCACATGCTGCATGCCAGAGTTTGAGCTGACCAAAGTCTGTGTTAAGTGGTGCGCACCTGTAATCTTGGTCTAGGGAGGCTGAAAGCAGGAGGATCACATGAGTCTGAGGTGCATAGTGAGACCGTGTAACAACCAAATACATAAAAGAAAAAAAAATACATAACATCTTTTTAAGGAAATGCTTCAGGAGATTGGAATTCTAAAAGATAGACAGTGACAGTTTCTTCAGACAGGCAGCCCTAAACTAGTGATCCCATTTCATATATTTGTATGTATAGAGCCATCCTAAAGATCATTAGTTGTCTTCTGAACTTTTAATTGGTAGCTGTGTCCTTAAAAGTCATAAATGCTCCATGACAGTTAATCAGTCCTATAATGCAATTCACAATCCAGTGTACAAGTTAGGCTCAAATACTGATGATTTTCAGGAAATGATTGGGGTAAATTTGGTTACAATTAAAATAAAATCCATCAAAATCTAGTGAAATAAATAGTAATCTTAAGAGAAATTATTATTATTATTATTATTATTATTATTTTTTTTTTTTGTGGAACGCGGGATTGAACTCAGGGCCCTGTGCTTGCCAGGCAGGCACTTATTCCACTGAGCTGTCTCCCCAGCCCTGAAATTATTTTTTCTGTAGTTTCATTTAGTCTTCTGGCTTATTTCCTTCCTCTGTTTGTTTCATTAAATCATAGCAGTGTCCCCTTTACAAATTAAACAGGGACATGTGAAATATGGTACAACAACACTGCTCAATGTTAAGGTGAAATTGAAAAGAAAAGAGGTGATCTTGGGAGATAATTTTGTGCAAAAACACAAAAAGCTCACATTTTAATATGTGTAACAAGTTCTTTGAAGGCAAGGGAAATATTGTTTAGGAGAGGAGAAAAATGCTTATATGTTATATAGTAATCTGCTAACATGGTACAATTAGGATGCTTAAAAATGTCTATTACATTTTCATTAGTAAATATGATAAATGCACTAAATGAAATAGTACTAAGTACTACTAAGTACAAAGGATAAATTCACATCACATTTACAGATGTAATAACATGTTAATATTGCTGTTTTCATGTGACGAGTTTATCATTCATTCTGTTTTAGTTCTTTCAAGAAAAAGATCTTATTTTTCATTATATAATTAATATGGGAAAGAATGAGTACCTGCACATTTAGAATAGAAATATATCAGTGCATAGAGACAAATTGAAAAACTAATTAATTTCAGAATTGTGGGCTGGTGGCCATGCAGGCCATGATGCATTGAAGCGCATCATTCAACAGAGTCTGGGTGAACATGATTGACAGGTGTGGGCCTGCAGGTCCCTATCATGAGTACAGAGGGAATCATAGGCAGCTGTTTCACTTTATTCTTTGTTTATATCATACCTCATAAAATATTTTTGTCCAATTTAAACTTTTGTTTTAGCTATGTTATCTCAGTTTCAATACTGTTTTCTAATTTAATTTCTTTAGGAATTAAAAACCATGTGCTGTCAAAGACAGGAAAATATTGCTTATTCATTTTAATTAGTAGTACATACTGATTAGAAGTGCTTGAGTTATATTTCAAAGTTAGTTTCAGGAAAATATTTAATGTTCAGTTAAATATTAATCCCAATTATTATTTTAAAGGTCACTAACTCTGTTTTAATCGAGTACTATTGTTAGTCCTATATTTTTCATTTTTATAACATGTATTCTGAGAAGAATTTGGATAATAAAAAATTTCAAGATGTGTTACAAGAAAATTCATTTGAAGAAAATAATGTAGATGTTTATTTGAAGCACCTTTTTCTTGACTTCTTTTTAATAATTATAGCAGAAGTATTAACCTTTTTTAAAAAAAATGTTTATGTGTTGGTACTGGGTCTCACTACATAGCTCTGACTCATGGTGATCCTCGTGTTTCAGCATCCCCAGAGCTGGGGTTAAAGGCATGCACCACCATGCCCAGTTTTGGTGATTGGCTTGGTGGGCCTGGGGGTGGGGCCCACATGGCATGCAGTACCAGTGATTGAACCCAGGTCCTTGAGCTTGCCAGGCAGGTACTTAGACTGCTGAGCTATCTCCCAGTCCCAGTATTTATCTATATCATTCCCAAAACTTATGGATAAACAAAAGCATATTGCCTACTTTTTGATTAAATAATTTTACTAAATGCATCATTTATAGTGAAAATTATTATATTATTCACATTTTTTTTAGGTATGTAGTACAAGGTCTACAGCTTTCACTACACAGATTGGACTTGTAATGACTCTCCTGTTTTCAGGCTTCCCAGTTCTGGGATTACAGGTGTACGCCACCATGCCCAGTCTCAATCACAGCTCAGCATGCCCTGGGGGGTGGGGCTGCCATGCTGGGGATTGAACCCTGGCCACTGTGCTGTGCCAAAACAGGTGCTTTGGTCCTCTGAGCTATCTGGTCGGCCCTTATATTGAATAACAAATGTTTTGTGGATAAAGTGGTGATTTTGACCATTTATGTAAGCAACATAATATTGATAACATTGAGTATGCACAGTGAGGGACAGATTTGCAAAAGCTGGTTCTTAAAATGTCATGAGTCCAGTAGTGATGGCGCATGCCTATAATCCCAGCACTGGAGAGACTGAAAACAGGAGGATCACCATGAGTCTGAGCTGTGTAGTGAGACCCTGTACCAAATACATAAATGAAAAAAAGTCATAAAAGACTTTCTTTTATGCCTGTCAGTATGCAAAGACTCATTTAAGGTTTTCCTTGTGACTGAGGGTAGGAATGTAAGAACTGGTCAACTTATGGGAAGGAAGAATTCACACAGAGGGCCAAAAGAGTAGGAACTCACACAACACCAAACCTTAGAGGTGCTTTTGAAGGATTAGTAATACACAGAAAATGAAGGCAAATACAAATAGGAAAAGACATTCATACACAATTGAAAACAAACATCTTAAAAAATAATTTTTCAGAAAAGAAAGAATGCTACATTGAAGCACTGTGAAGCAATTTTGCTATTTATTTTGAAGGATACAACATTAGGGAGCTTTGGCTGGAGATTTCAGCTGAGAACTGGACATGAAGTTTGTGTGTGTGTGTACGTTAGTGCATATCTGTGTGTATGGTTTTCCCCTGTGTTTCTATAAGTGTTACATTATACTACATGCCTGTCTTATTTGTAGTAACATCAAAAACATGTAAATGTAAGAACTAAAATTACAAATTTCTTCAAATGTTAAAGGGGATCCTTGTAAACTGAGCAGACATGTTAGTATGACAAAAATATTCAAAAACTATAAACCATGAATGTAGCTTACCAAAATTAAATGTTTGCTCTTCACATGACAAACTAAAGAAAATCAAAAGGCAAGCTTGAGAACGGAAATCATATCTATAAAATACATATTTGATGAAATATTTGCATTACAAAATATATAAAGAACTGTTATATCTAAAAAGACAATACCATCAAGTTAAAAAATATTTGAATAGATACAATGAAATTATACAAATAGCACAAAAACACCCAAAAGACACTATAATATCATTAGCCATTGGGGAATCTTCAAACCCACAATAAATAATTATATTAAAGTCTACAAAAATAGGTACTGTCAGATGCCAGGTATTGGTAAGCATGTGAAAAAACTAGGGCACTGTTGGTGGTAATGTAATTCTACCACTTTAGAGAATAGTTTTGCAATTTTTTTTTACCATTGACCCAGTTTTCCTTTCCTATGTAAATGAGAAAAACATGTCTACACAAAGACTTGAATATAAGTGAAATAAGCAGAATTGGCCATTAATATAGCCATATGATAAAATACTTCTTGGTAATATGTAATCAAATGAATTAATGCTGATATATGAAAAATCATAAATAGTTGTCAATAATATCATACTAAATTAATGATAGTAGAAACAAAACACTACCTACCTATTGGGTCATTTTGCTTGTATTGAAGTTTTAGAAAAGCTAAAGTTGTGGAGACACAAAGTAGATCTGTGGTTGCCTTGGGCTTAATGTGAAATCTCAGGATGATTATAAATGAGTGCAAGACAGTTTGGGGTGTTATTAAAAATTTAAAGCTTTCGAGATGTTTGAACTATATGAATGTACTAAAGTAGAATTATGTATTATATGAATTTTATAGTAGTAAATTAATTAAAATGATTAGTTTACCCAGAAAATTAAATTTTAAGTGTAGTTTTTAGTAGAAGTACGTACAGTTAATTAAAAGACAGTAGAATCCATCTGGAAGGAAGACTAGCAGACCACTACTACATCTGAGATTTCAGATAGTGGTGTGCATTAGTTTGGTAAATTTTCTGTGATGGGTCATGTGTTTGAGAAAGTTGGTTTTTGTCAACAAAATGAAAAGTACTGTTTTCTCATGGGCTGGATAAATGGTTTTAGTAAACATATAATGGTTACTACTGTAAGCAGCATAGTAATTGAAGTGACATGGTCATTATTAAGTCATAAGGAAAATGCATTGAAAATTTTTGAAAATAGCAATTGAGAAGTAAAGGTTATAAGTCTATATGGTTCATACACTACAACCTAAAAATTACTTGATAAGCACAGATCAAAATTTCTACAATTAATAGTTGAAGCTGATATTTACTGGTATTGAGATGAAGATGAAGTTGATATTTAGTGATATCAGGATATTATAGCTTGTTTTCTCTATTCTACACCTTCGGCTTCACATTCATAGCTTCAAACACTGCCCTCTGAGGGGCATATTTCCCCACCTCCCAGGCTTCTGAAATCCTGTGGAAACCTTCTTAACCTCGAAACTCTTGCATTCTGCATGTGCCTAAAACCAGTGCCACATGGATGATGCCAATGTCTTGTCAGTTGGAGTAGTAGCTAGACCTTCTCTCTTGGTTGTAGGGGTCAAGTACCTGGATTGTTGGGCACTATGAATCTGATTCTGAGGAATAAATTGTCTATACCACCATCATTTTGGAATCTGGTGGTGTTCTGTAGCTCTCTTCTCAAAGCAAAGTCTTTCACTTTGGCAGTTTTGAGGCTGCAAAGGAGGGAGATTTGCTGCTACTTTTGATGACTTCAGGCCATCTTTTTTATTCTCCTGTTTCATCTTAGCAATGGAGATCTCTTCAGCTGTATTGTTGTAGTCCACAGATTTATTGAAACTTCCATTCCAGCCAACTCACAACATGTTGAATCATTCCATTAGGCTCTTAGCTCTTGATTCTCAACATAAATCTGACTAACAGACCCAAAAGAGCCATGCCACCACCTCAGCATTTTTAAGCTGCCTTGAATTTTATTTTGCCAGATATATTAGTCCATTGTCCTTAATCTCAATCTCAGGCAAAGTCTCTGAACATGAGCAAAATGCAGACCACTTTTCTGCCAAGCCATAACACATATCATCTGGAGTCCAACAACTAATGCAGCATTACTTCCCAGCAGAAAATTCCCTGAATCCAGTTTTTACTGGCAGGATTTCTCTCAGTTTTCTGGCCTTTTCAGCTCTGACCAGAATTCTCCCATACAAAACAGCCTAAGCATGTTTGAGTGTTACTCTTCCAGGTGACATCACTGAACCTTTCCATACTTTTCCCACAAGCCATTCCCAGAGGCTTTGAATCACATGGTTAGGCATAGTTACAGTAATGACCCCACTCCCCTGATACAAAATTCTGTCTTGGTTACTTTTCTTTTAGTGCTGGGACAAAAGACCTGATGCCCCAAATTAAAGAATGAAAGGTTTATTTAGCTCACAGTTTGTGGTGGTTTAAGTTTATACTCAACTGGTTCCAAGGCAGAGCGGACATGGTAAAGAGTAACAGTTCATGGTGGTGGAAAACAGTTAAAATATCAAGAGCAAACAGGGAGGAGCAGCAGAAAGTAAGCCTCTTTCTTTCCTTATAATGTATTCAGACTACTCAATTCAGGGCTGGTGTACCATGCATAGCCATAAGCACAGTATTTGACCATGAATCCATCGTAAACTCTAGAAGGCTGTCCCATGACTGTATGAAACTTTGGGGGTACATGTAGACACAAATCATTACAGGTATGGATATGGAGCTAGAGAGAGAGAGAGAGAGAGAGAGAGAGAGAGAGAGAGAGAGAGAGAGAGACAGAGAGAGAGAGGGAGAGACAGACAGACAGAATGAACATATAGATATAGATATATTTTTTCATTCCTTTTATTCCTCTTATCCTAGCAATTTTTCTGTGGACTTACATTTTAAACACTAAACATTAATATTTTGATCATAATGTTTCTGAGTCCAAGGGCAAATATTGCTATTTGTTTTCTATCTAAACAAAATTTAGTACCTCAAACCACCAAATACTTATTATCTCAAAGTTTTTACAAAAGAAGCATTCAGCTTCAAGAGGGACTATGTCCTCTGAGGCAGCTGTTGGCCCACTACTTGACAGTTTGGCTTATCCATAGAGCAGCTCAGTTTGGCTTGTTCATAGGGCAGCCCACAGCATGGCAGCTGGCTTCCTTGAGGGTAAATAAGGAAGAGATCAAGAGAGGGCTTTCAAGAGGAAGGCACAGGTGTGTGTATGTAGGTGGTGGAGAGTGGGAGGGGTTGGAAAGTGGGTGCTGGTACTGGGAATGGAACCCAAGGCCTCATATATTCTAGGCACAAACTTCACTGCAGAGCTACATCTCAGCCAAAACATAATTTGTAGGTTAACTTCAGAAGTTATTTCTGTCTCCTGCTCCACACTATAGTGAGTGGAAAGATCTAAGCAAGATCTAACTTCTTATTAAGTTCCTTAAGAAATAATGCTTGAAATGAGTTAACTTGGAATAAGTGACCTTGAGACTTTCTGTAAGATAAAAATTAAGTTTACTTTGGTAAAATAATTTAAAAAATTTTAACATTTACCTAGTGGTGTACTAGGCTGCACTTAATGACATATAAAATGCACGTGGTTTTCAGCATTATGCTTTCGTCCTTAAAACATAGCAAGGATGCTTTTACCATCTGTGCATATTATTTATTTATGTATAATAGCCTTAGAAATTGCAAGAGTCCATTGGTAATAGACTGTTTTGTTTTCATTTTTTTGTTAATAATGTACGGTGTTGTGGACTAAAGATGAGCTCTGGAGACTGACTTTGAGTCCCAGCTCACAGCTTACTAGCTAATGTGGCTGTGGGTGTGATTCTCCTGTCTTTGCGCCTCGAATTATTATATAATGAATTGCATGGTTGGGAAGGTGAACTCTTACAGTATGTGTAAGGCAGCTTTATGGGACATAATGAGGCTCAGAAAATGTGATTTCCTTGCTCTACCATCAGTGAGCTATTTCATTCTTTATTTTTTGCATTTCAAAAAGAACTTTATTTTAACTCATGCCTTTTGAACTTCACAGTTTTTTTTTTTTTTTTTTTTTTTTTTTGAAGAAAGAAAGCTGTTCTCTCCATGTTGTATTTAAGCTGAGAAGTATTGTTGGAAATGGTAGACATTGGCTATATTTCTAGAAAATTCATTCAAAGGCCTCATAAGTAGGCCTGGCATAATGTCCTAGTGACTTGGTCTTCTCCATCTTACAAACAGAAAAGGATGAGATGGGAAAGAATTCCTGAGGATTAGGAAGTAAAAAATGCTGAATGAGTTATGGTATTTTAAAAGTTTAATTTATACAAATTTTGGTCTTACCCTACTACTGTGATTAGAGAATAAAGCAAGGTCATTTAAGATTTATTATCTGGTGAAACTTACAGTCTGATAAAGGAGTTAAAGTTACTAGATTTAAACTTTTAAGGGCCAACCAAACAGCTCAGCAGATTAAAGTGCCTGCAAGCTGGCACAGGGGCCGGGCGTTTGATCCCCTGGGCCTGCTGATCCGGCCCAGCCCCCAGGGCATGCTAAGAGGGCTATTGAGACTGGGTATGGTGGGGCACACCTGTAATCCCAGCTCTTAGGAGGCTGTAAATAGGTGAATCACTATGAGTCTGATCTAGTAGTGAGACCCTGAACATCCTGTAGACCCTTCCTTAAAAATTCAAAAAAAAATTGAACTTTATGTGGAAGTGCATGGTTATCAGTATCAATTTTCTTCTCTACTATAGCTTATTAAAAATAAATGATCAGATATATTTTTCTCAAGAAATAAGGAAGATGAAAACAATACTGAAGAAAACACATAATTGTCAAATGCACAAGGATCAAATTTCATCTTTTTGTATTTCCACTGCCTTTGTTATTTACTCCTTGAATATATGTATAGGTCATACTTTATTTTGGATACTCTTCAATTACTCAAATTAATGTAGACACACTAGTTAAAATCTTGTGCATATTAGGGAATTTATATCCAAAATTAATGCATTTCTAAAAGTCAGAAATCAAGTGCTTTCAGATAAGGGTAAGTGTCTTGAAAAAAATTAAAATTAAGTAAATTAATTTTTAGTGGTATTTTTGACTTAAAGTGGCATAAATTTACTACTTAATATTTCTAGATATCTTAAATTTAAAACTGAAGTGTTGGATTAACAGTGCTTTTTTCATTTTCTTTCTGGAGATTCTCAGCATTCCTTGGTTTAAGGTTCTTTTTCGTACTGTTCCAATTTCTTGTTTACATGATCACCATTTCTGCTTCTTATTATTCATTGCTCTTAAGTGTGTAGTATCAGAAAATTGTAAATTTGTCGTAAGCATGACAAGTAGATATAAATGGCATGACAGTTTATAAGTTTACATTTAACAAAAATTATGTTTCATACTCTGCTTATTTTCAAATTTTCTTAATTTTTCGTTATGTGTATCTTTAGCATTGTCCTAAACTAACTATATGGTAGGATATTCCTTAAATTAAAACTATATATATTTTTTTCACTGCAAAATGGTCCTTCATTTATATTCCCCTTTTTGTTTTGTCAGAGATGGGTGTTCCATTGCTATTCAAATATTGTGGGTGCATGAATTCAGCAAAATAATCTAATATAGTCCAGTAGACCATAATAGTAGTAGGTCACCCACAGGACTGGCAATGTCAGAAGTTGTTGACTTGAGCCATTAACCGCTACTTTCTCTTAGTTCAGTGAGAAGAAAGATTTGTACTGATAGTGTAAAATAGAGAAAATATCATGTCTACATCTTATACTATGAATAACTACTATGAAGACAACAATATGCCATGTATTAATTATTGTAACTGTCCTCCTGACCTATTTTGAAACTCTCTCATCATTGCTATTTTTTTTTTTTTTCAGAACTGGGGATTGAACTCAGGCCCTTGCTCTTGCCAGGGAAGTGCTTATTCTACTGAGCCATCTTCCTGGCCCCTCATTGCTATTTCTTTCTCAATAAAATTAATTTAAAAGGAAAAAAATTAAAGCTATTTTCATAAAAGATAAAATATGAAAACATTGTTAAAACTGACAACAGATGTAGACTTTCTTGCCTCCCACATATATCTCCTTGTGCATATAAATCAGGTCTTTTGTGATAGTCTATACAGATTTTCTAGTTCAACATTGTGAATCAAGTTTCCTTTGTTGTAGAAGATAGCACATTGGCAAGTTCTTGGGATTAGTTATGATCATTGTGGATAAGAATAATTTTAGATTATTGAATTAAGTGAGATCATGATCTAGAATGAGCAGAATGCTTTCTGGTTAAGGATTATTGGTGGTTTATTTGAAGAACTAACTGTTGAGCTGAGATATAAATACTTCATGCAGTGGTGGTTTTCTCTGAAAAGTATGATCAATATGTATGAGATGACAAAATCTTCCTGTGATACAAAATCAAATCCATCCCTCAGTCATGAATACTATGTATACAAGTCAGTGTTCTTCCAGTTGCATTTCAGAGTTTTTGAAATACAATATTTATAATAAATAGAGACCTCAGCTAGCAATGTCTCTGTAATCTCTAAAGGAGAAATGCTTATGTCAGAAACAAGTTATCAAACTTGCAACAGAGGGCCAGGGAGATACTTCAGTTGCAAAGTGCCTACCCGGCAAAAACAAGGTCCTGAGTTTGATTCCTGCTGCCAAACTTTCAATAGTGAAAATACTAATGTGAGGTATGTAATATTTTTCATTGAAAGACAATATATAGCATATTCATCTACTTTCTCTAAAAGAGCAAAATGCAAAATCTCACACAGTCTTTTTATTGTTCTACATCAAAATGTGTTTGTTCTTAACCTTAGGAGTGGGAAATTTTAACACAAAGGTTGCATTAGAAACATGGCACTTTTTATGGATTTGTCACATACATAAAATGAACACCTTAAATGAAATTACATGTGATTTTAATGACCCTGGCTTAATCTTTGCACCTGGCATGATGTTTTGAGTATACCATGATTCTTCTTTGAACTCACATGTGAGAAGTTTGCCTATGATTTGCAGGGGATGTATGGCATTTTTTGGAAGAATATGTGGATTGAGGTGTTCCTTAATACTTACTCTTTAAGACAGAAAATGTGTGGACCATGCATTTTATGGTGGTCAGTTTTTAGAATATATAATTTGAGAAGAGATAACATTTTCTTATTAGTAAGATAAAAACAGGGTGTAGTCAGAGCAATTTTTTCACTAAATTCATTTTCAGTTTTAAAACCTTGCATAAGCCTGTGATTTCACACTATGATATGTGTGGGAAGGAGGTACCTTTTCACCATAATAGAGGTGTAAGTGAGAGACAAGTCCAAACGGATACCCTTGGAGCTCTCCATTAGCACTTAAAAGGAATACTGACATGCTTATAGATTCTGGAGATTTTTCTTTGACCTAACTTCTAAATTCTTTGTATTCTTTGTATATTCTTTTTTTTTGTTGTTTTTAAGGAATACAGAATAGTGATAGAAAAAGCATTAGAAATGATACAAGATTTCGCTAAACAAAGCAAGAGGAATTCAACAATGGTTGCTATATTACATGATGCTATCTTTAAATTAGTTGTTCAGATTACCAAATATAAATGTGTAAGATTTTTTTAAAGAAAAAGTAACAATATAAAGGAAGTTTTAAGAAATTCAAAAGTGGAAAAATCAGACTAAAATTAATTTTATTCATTTACCAGAAAAAGACTCAAATTTATACTCTTTTATAGCTGAATAATACTCCATTGTTTAAAAATAGCACATCTTCCTTATCCATTCTTCAGTTGTTGAGCATCTGGGTTGTTTCCAGTTTTTAGCCACAACAAATTGTGCTGCTAGAAACATGGGTACACACATATCACTGTGGGATGAGGTATTCAGTTCTTCTGGAAAAATACTCAGGAAGAGAATACTCAGGCTTGCATGAGATCTCAAATTCTAGCTTTTAAAGGAATCGCCATACTGAATTCCATTGTGTTTGTACCAGTCTTCACTCCCACCAACAGTACAGAAGGGTTCCTTTTTCTCCACAGCCTCTCCAGCATTTTTTATTAGCTGACTTCTTGATGTCAGCCATTCTTTCTGGAGTGAGATGCAAGGTCACTCTTGTTTTAATTTGTATTTCTCAAGTGACCAATGATACTGAACATTTTTCATATATTTACCTGCCATTGGTATTTCTTCCTCTGAGAAGTGTATAGTGTAGAAGTGAGAAGTGTATCTTTTTATTCCCAGTTTTGGATTCAGTCTTTGACGTTGGGGGGTCTGATTTTTTTTTTAAATCTTTATATGTTCTAGATAGAAGGTCTTCATCTGAGGGGCAGTAGGCTATAATTTTTCCCAGTTTTTTTCTTTTCTTTTTACTGTGTTGGAGATGTACTTTGAAGTGCAAAAACTTTTTTAAAAAGATGAGATCTCAGCTGTTGATTCTTTGAAGTATTTCCCATGCAATTTGCTTTTTGTTCTTGAACTTTCAACTTGCCCCTATGTCTTTAAGATTTCTACATACATTTTCCTCCCGAAGATTTAGTGTTTCTATTTTAATATTTAAATCTGTCATACATTTTGACAGTAGTTTTGTGCATGGTGATAAGCATGGATCTATGTGAAATACATCAGACCCTTGTGTGCAGGCATTGTATTGTCTCATTAGTGTGAGAACCTGAAAGAGAAAAATGGAATCTGAAGGGTACACTAGACACTGGTAAAATGGAATGAACTTATTCAAAAGGAAAGACTTATTGAGTAGAGGACAGAAGAGGGAATATTGGAAAAAGAGAGATCTGTGTGCCTAAACAGAATGCTTTTGACAACTGTACTGTGCGTTTCTGCTGGTTTATGGAAACAGTTAATGCTTTAATTTGCTTTGTCTCCTTTTTTCAATTGTTTATACTTTTTATCTCCTTAAATTCTTATACAATTCTTTCTTCTTACAATTTTACATGCATATATCTGGTAATAGGAATATTTGGATGGAAGACAACACTATACATTACAACAAATACGGTGAAATTCGTATTACTTTGTTAAGTGAATACCTATGACTTGTAATTTTTTGTTTTCTAATTTGTACGTTCTTTAGAAAACTAACTAAATAAATAGATAAATTCAACATTAATTGCTCCTTTCAAAATACCAGCAGAAATAAACAATTATCCAAACTAACATATAATATATAATATATATATTTCCCCTTCTTTCAGTTGTCCTTTACCTCTTCCTAGTTTTTCCTTCACATTGAACAGTTTCTTGCCCTTTCACAGTATCTGTTGTACCTTTTAGATATTCATTATTCTTCTGGTTCTCTCACTAGTGAGGTGATACAATGTTTGAATATGTGGATCTGATTTATTTTACTTACCAATATAGTTGCTGACTATATCTGTTTATCTACAAAAGCCTCAAATTTATCTGCTCTGCTTTTGAAGGAGTATTCTGAATGAAAGATCCACCTTGTGGTGGAAATATAAGTGTAGCACTTTCCTAAAATTACTTGGGGCAAAGGATCATCCTAAATATTGCAGGATAGATTCTAGATAAAAGAAACAAATGTAAGGCTATTTTTATATTTGTTTCATTATGTTCACTAAAATCTCTTTCTTAAAATCATTTCCTCTGGGGGAAGTGAGATTGATATTTCATGTGTTTTCACTTATCAAGCTCTATATTGGGATACTGCTTATCTAAAAATGGATACAGAAGTAGGGTTTTATAACATATGAATAAATTATTTAACATAAGAAACTAAATGTAACTCTCCAGAGGGGTTTCTCTTGGGCATCTACCACTATTTAACTTTTCTCCTGTAACATTTACTCTACACTATTTTTCAGAATTATCTTCTTCAAATGTCAGGATATAAATTATCAAACACAGTTGATAAAAGTCATCAGAATGTTCTTCTCAAAAGACCTACCCCTAAACTTTCCTTTTCTTATCTACCTAAAGTTAATTATATATA
>NW_004524741.1:3322504-3336757 GCF_000260255.1 Octodon degus
ATATATATATATTTTCTTTTTTTCTTTTTATTTTTTCAATACAGGGTCTTGTTATGCAGATTGGATTCCTAGTGATCCTCCTGTCTGAGCCTCCTCAGCACTGGGATTACAGGCATGTGCCACTATGCCCAGGTTCCTGTGCCAGCTTGGCATGCAATACCAGGGATCAAACTCAGGTCTTTGTAAACACCAGGCAGGTGTTTACACTACTGAGCTGTCTTCCCATTCCCCCTTTTTTCTTCTCTGTTCTCTCCCTCCCTTCAAGAGCTTTCTGTGAGTCTGGGAGTGGTGGCACACACCTGTAATCCCAGCTGCTGGAGAGGCTGGAAACAGGAGGATTACTATGAGTCTGAACTGTGCAGCGAGACACTATCCCCCACTCCCCACCCCCCCCCCCCAAAAAAAAAGAAAAGAAAAAAAAAACCTTTCTGTAACTTCCCATTTCAACTCTGAACCTATAACTGAATTCTGTCACGATGTAGTTCTAGCCTACTTTTCCCATTTAATATTTTCACTGTGTTCCTGGTATTTCATCCTTGGTTCTCTGAGCCTAACAAGATTTTTGCAGCTTAGTGGTTAAATATACTAACTTGTTTTCTATCTTGTTAATCTCTCTGCTCTGCTTTTATCTGTCATGCACTTTTTATGAAGGCTGGGCCCTAAGAGAGCCCGCTTTCCTAGGAATTTCATCTACGTGGCCCCTTCTACTATCTTCAGCCATTGTATGTGCTCTGTGGGATATATGCCATGGCACAATATAGTACTGAAAGACTATTCTTGTGTGTGTGTATGTACGTGTGTGTGCACATGCCTTAGCTCTTTTGTTCCCTTAGAATGTGTAGCCCTTAGTAGTATGGGTGACAGTAATAATTGCTGAATTATAATTGGAAAAATTATTATATAACAGAATGGTATTATTTTTCTCTTTTTATTGTTATCAATTAAAAATATTAGCCTTCTTATTGAAGATAAACAGGTAGCAGTGACTTAATGAAAATAAAAAGTCAGAAAGAATTAGGGGTGAAAGGTTTTTTTCATTTTTCTTTTGTATTTATGTATCTTTTACAGGTTCTCACTACACAGCATGGACTCATAGTGATCCTTTTGATTTTAGCCTCCCCAGCACTGGGATTACAGGTGTGTGCCACCACACCCAGACTCAGTGGCCTGCTCAGCATACCTAGGGGTGGGGCTGGTGTGGCCTGCATTCCATGGATCTAACGCCAGTCCCTGTACTTGCCTAAGCAGGTGCTTAGTCCTCTGAGCTATCTTACCTGCCCTGGGAGATTTCTTATAAGCTAGAGGCTATTTTTCAATTGCACAAAGATCCAGCTAAAATTTTGCAGTGTTCTGCTTGGCTTTTTTTGGTCAGTTTTGTTGAGGTTTTGGAATTGAACAAGAATAAGTTTTTTTTACTGGGTTTTAGTGGATAACAGAAAAATTTTCTACCATCCAAGCAAGAGGGTAATGCAGGTGAGAGCAATAATATCTGATGAATGTGTATATACCACCCTATCTCTTGGGCTAGGCCAAATACATGATGGCAATGTGGAATCTCTTTCCTGCTTTTGTGTTTTGACTTACAAAATATGAGGTAAACTAAAAATACCATTAGAACTTGATAGAATGGAGCAGAGTTTTCAACTAAGTGTAAAATATGTGTTTGAGTTTTGTGTAGAAGCAGGACTACTATCCCTCTTTGTTTTTATTGACATCAAAATAAGATACTTTATAAAGAAGTGTTGTGGGCAATGATTACAAAAGCATTGCTGTTCTGGCTTTCCCATGTTGGAGAAAAATGTTCAGAGACAATATTTGTAAAGAATTAGAGTGTATTGTACCACCGTTTTAAGACAACTATAAAAGAAAAAACTTTATAGTAAAAAAAAAAAAAAGAATTTGCATCACAAATATATGGTCTCAAATATAATGATGATAAAATTTGAGTCATATATGAAAGAGAGAATATGAGCTTGCTGTTTGGTACTCTCACTGGGTACTGAGGATCTATTGCTTTTTCGCTTGACTCTAGTAAAGTCTTTGTTAAAAGAATCATATGCCTAAATGTGTAGCTTTTTTTTTTACTTCTCTGTGAAGCATCCCTACCAAGAGGAGCAAAAAGTAAAAACAAAAAGTAAAAGATCTCTCCTATGAATAGGAGACAGTCTCAGGATGAGTAAAGCAGTTTTTCCTGTTCCCTCTTTTTGCATGGTATGTTGGTTTGAGGTTATGACCCTTGAGAGGCAGTATTGATCTTGTGAACATCTTGTAATTTGCATGAGAAAGAAATTCCAGTAGGATGTTGAAGTTACATAAGAGACTAAGTCTTTATCACTGAAAAAACCCCAGAACTAGCCATCATTTTAGTGATGGAAAATACTTTCATGTGGACTACAGTTATACTAGCTCAAATTTCTATTATTTGCAGACAGAAGCATTCTTCCACAGTTGTTTCCTGTAGTGTTGTAGTGGTGAATGTGAAAAATCACCACAGAGGCCGAGCATAAGGCAGACAAACCATATTAGCCATTTTACTACATCTGACATGGGGTCTGGAATGTTGAACCCCCAGAACAAGGTGATTAAAGGTTATGTAGGAGTTTCATTCTGGAGTTGGGAGAAGAGTTTAATATTTCCTTATTTGGCCTGGCTGAGCCAGAATTCGATGCTGTTCCTCTACCTGGCTTGGCTCAGCTATGGCTACATGAGGGGCTTCCAGCTCACAGTGAGGCATGGGGAAACAGCCAGGTAGTTCTTTATGAGACATCTGGTGCTGCTGATTAAGCAATGGCCCATACAGCTCAGGGTCAGAAGTTTACAGAGTACAAGATTATAAAATGATATCAAGGTACAAGATGGCATTAGTTCAGCAAACATGTAATGCCCCACATCAGTGTCAAACAGTAAACTGGCTTACATGGAGGTAGGCATAACAGCATGTCTAAGGGAGTAAAAATTTACTACTAGAGTCTTATGTGGAGCTTTACAACAAAATCCTAAGGGATGCATTTGACTGTTAGGTGCAATCTTAAAGTAAACCAGGTGAATTCTGTAGAATGAAGACATTTTGTCTAAACTTACAAAAATATTCTTTTTTCTTATCCAGATTGCTTGATACCATTGGTCTTGCTGCTATCCAGGACAATACTGGATTAAGTCCCTTAATAACCCGAGTCTGTGTAATTTCACATCTGTCTCTCTACTTTGGTCTCATGGTCACCTTGAAGATTTTGTGTTCTCATGCAGTAGAACTTGGGTTGTAATTTTGTTGTAAAGGCTAAAGAAAAAATCAAATAAGTGGAGATAGTTGATGAAATACACTGAAGGGATTGTTCTTGTATTTTGATAAATTATAGCTAAAGAAAATATTGCAATGAGAAGTAATCTCATTCAATAATAAACTGTCTTCACTTCCCCCAGATTACCATATGTGAAAATATCTTATTTAGTAGTACTATTTTCTTTCAATTTTCCATTATGTAAAAGGTTAGTTATTCTCAGAGTCAAGCAGCAGTGCAGAAAATTGCTGTTTGATTTTTTTTTTCAGCTTCTCAAGTCATCTGTAGTTCAGTTTGAAAGAAATGCATGATGTTAGGCTATATAAAATCCATTTTTATTCTCTTATAATAGTGACATAAGTGTTTTGTTAAATAAACTGCTGCATTTCCATTTAAATAATGAAGTGTTTTGATTCTAAAGTAAGTCACTTAGAAATACTTAAGTACTAGCTATGTAACTTTCTTTTTTTTTCTATTTAAAAATGTTTTTGTTGTTCATAACAGGATTGTTCAAGGAGAGCTCAGCAGGAATACAGAGTAATTTTCGGTGCAAGAATTTTCAGACCATTAGTAATATGTTAGCCTTGCAATAGTGAGGCTAGGCCTCCCCCGGAGAGTTTTCGCTTAAAAGAGCCCATGAAGTCACTAGATGGAAAGAGGCATAGGTTAAAACTCACTTAGTAAAGACTGCGTGCACACACACACACACACACACACACACACTAATGAATAAAGATGGTGAGGGCCAAGCACTTTATTCATAACTAGTATTTTTTCCATTATCTTAAAATACCTCCTTTGAATTACACTAATTGTGGTTAAGGATATAATAATTTGGAAACCTAAAATTAGTGTCACTTGTAATGTGAGGAGCATATTTAACACAAGGTCTGCTTGAATGTCCATATTTAAACTGAAAACTTCACATGAATTCTGTTTTCCTATGCAAGGAAAAATTAGACACAAAGGAATGAAAAAGGATAAGAGAGGAAAACATGAGATCAATAGAATTATATATGTTGGAAAGCAGAGTTAATAAAGTCACCTGCATTTTGCATGTGGTTGTATTTCTATTTGTTTAACTAATTAATTAATTTATGTATTTAGTATGTGGTCTCCATATGCAGCTCAGACTTGTACTGATCCTCCTGCCTCAGTCTCCCCAGTGCTGGGATTACAGGTGTGCACCACCACACCCAGTTTCGGTGACTGGCATCCCACACTTAGGATTTCAGGGCCAGCACTACATGCGGTACTGGGGATTGAACCCGGGTCCTGGCACTTGTTAGGCAGATGCTTAGACTGCTGAGCCGTCTCCCCAGCCCTGAATGTATTAATTTTTTATTCATGAAAATCTTGATAGTTTTCTACCTGCAGACAGAGCTCTGTATTGTCCCTCTGAAAAGCTAGTAATTTTCTTCTAACATACAGTACCTATAACTATAGTGATGTCTTATAAAGTTATGATCTCAAAATTACTTACTTGAGTTTGAAGGTTTAAAATATTTTGTGTTAAATATTGTGTTATGTATTTTTTATCATGAGAATTAAAACAGAAGGATGCTAATGTATTAGCTGCCTCTTGCTGACCTAGTAAAAGATAAAATTCAATATTAACAGGTCTTTTGAGACAGGAGCTGCAGTAAGACCAAAACTAAAGACATATTGGACTGGTAGCATTCCTTTTCCCATTTGGGGAAAGAGGTTATAATTGGTAAGGCCCGAAAGGGCATTGTAATGTGCCTAACTCCTGGCCTGCCCACAGTTAAATAAATGAGTATTTTGTTCCTAACATTTCTTCTAGGTGTCTATAAATATGGTAAAGAAAAGAGTTTAAAGAGATACTAGAAAAATAACCTACAAAGATCCAGTGGCCACTGCGTTCTGGGACCTTCCATAAATCTCTAAACTGTCACCTGGCCCATTCTGTCTCAGTTTTGTGATTTCAATTTAAATGTCATCTCCTCATAAAGGGTTGGTGAAGCAGCCCTTCCTCCTGAACCTGTTCGTGACTTTCTGTAATGTAACCCTGCCAGATTGTCCATTACTAGAAATTACAGTTTTTATTTGTAGACTAGTTACTTATTTGTCTCCATTGGCTAAATCCAAAAACCCCTGATAATTGTGATTATACTTGTATTGTTCTCTGCTTTGTTTTTATGCCTTCACTTGATACTAAGAAATCAATAAATATTCATAGAGTAAAACGAAACAGAACATTCAGTGTCTATTCTCTAGATAGGTCTTTGATTTGAGAGCTATCATTAAGTAATTATGCATGAGACTAATTTCTATATGATAATTGTTACCAAGATCTAAATTTTCTTTTGTTCTTTAAGATACTAAGCTGAGTGTAAAATACTGGTGGGTAAAATGTTTTAGGTGCCACAGAGTATAGAAAGAGGAGCAGGAGTGCTGGGATATGGGGTACAGTACCAAATAGGGTTGTTGTTGAGATGATGACATTTCATAAAAGGCTCAAGGTGGGAGAATGAATTATGGGGATTTTGAGAAAGTTCTAACCCCCAGGAATGGCAAGTGTGATATTCTGGGTTTAGAGTATGTCAAGCCTGTTAGAGAAACAGTTGTGAGTTTAATGTTACTAATGAAGAATAAGTGGAGGAATCCATTATAAGAAATGAGTTTAGAGTGAATTATATTGATTTAAATCACTATTGAGGATTTTTACTGAATGAGAGCAGAAGTCATAGGAGGGTCATTAGTAGAAGAGTAACCTGATATGACTGCTATTTTACAAAGTGCGCCTGAATTCTGTGTTGAAGGAGGCAACTGTGAGACTACCAGGATGTTACAAGAGCAAACATGATTAATAATGGTAGCAAATGGTGGTGACCAGTGACCAGATTCTAGATACCTGTTGACAATTTCACCAGTAGAGTTTTCTGATGCTTGAACTCATGTTCTGAGAAAAAAGTGAGATCAAGTAAGATTTGAAAGTTTTTAACTCACATAGTGGAAGTAAGTGGAGACATCACTAGTGGGCACAGTTACATTTTTCGTTGGCTGTGTTTGATTAGGTGCAAGCAGAAACGAAGTGTGGTAAAATTTAGACATAATGATCTTTTGCCATGTGAATGTAGTAGGTCAAGAGTAGTGTTAGGGAGTGGACCAGACAGTTTAACAAGGATAAGTAAAAAGGTGAAGCTGTGACATGGATAAGAATGGATATAGGAAGGTAGAGATAACATGGAAAGGAAGGTGTGAACTGAGTAGTCACTGGTGGTGTCTGCTTACCTGAGATTACAGAAAGGAGACTTGAGGCATAATGGAAGGAAATGGTCTGAAATGGCAGAAAGAAACAACCCATAGTCTCAGGTTCTGTGAAGGAGGGAAAAAGCTTAACAGAGTAAAGCATTATTTTTAGGAGATAGAGAAGGTTAGAAGACAGTCATATTTAAAAGGGAAGTGAGGATAAAGTTTTACTGATAATTGACCATAAATTCTACATATTCTAATAGTTCCAGGAATTGGATAATGAGGAAAGTAATAAATTAGGGCGATTTAGAGAATTTTTGTTGCCTTTGAGAGAGATTTTTTTTTTTTTCAGAACAAGGGATTAAATTCAGGCCCTTGCACTTGCCAGGGAAGCGCTTATTCCACTGAGCCATCTTCCCGGCCCCAAGAGAGAAAATTTTGGATCCTGACTTTTCATGATGATAGCTGTTTGTTTGATTATCTTTTCACCTAATTCTTTGAGTGCTGAGGTAGTCATGTTGCTGTGAAATATCAGTTGTCACAACGTTGTGCAAAGTAAGAGCTGCACAGAAATACTAAGATTATTCTTATTCCAGTGAGTAAAAGAATCCCATAGATTGAGACTCATTGTAAGTTAGTCCAGTGTGTCCAAGAAAGTAGAGGATTGGGCATTGAAGGCTAAAAAAGTGGCCAATTAGTTTTAGAAGTGGTTTTACAATTTTTTTGCATATCTGAGAGTTTGAAAAAGAGTCAGGCCACAGCTCAGGCATCCAAGCATCACAATTTTAAAATACTCTTCAAATTGATTCCAATGGGTATCCCAGTTTGAGGGCCATTCTGATACAGTATCTCTTAATCCTGTGATACTCAAGTAATTGGAAGAATCTATCATGTCATCATTGCTGATTTTCTCTTCTTCAGTTGTTATCTGCTCAAACTGTCACAGGGACTCATTTTTCAGTGGCTTTGCCTATTATATAAGTAGTTACAGAATGTCACATTCATCAATTACAAGTAACTCTGCATCTATGGAAGATTTGTGATACTGCTTTTCATTCCATTTTGTGTATAACCCTATTTGAAGCTACTATTAAATAACAAAGGTGTTGATTCCAAGAACAGGAAAAGATACCTGGTGTTTTAATTTTATAGTTTCTTTGCTTTTCATTTCAAAATTTTGAATATGGAGATTTGTGAAAGGAAAGACATTTTTCTATGATGTACACTATTCTTAACGTATTTATATGTGAAATTTTATATATGCAATTGGTCTCATTGAATTTTTAAGTTTTCTTACCATCATAGTGTATTAATCGATGAAATACTACATACCTTTTATGCTGTCAAAGAGGAGTTTGCACTGGACAAGATTTAAGAGACAAATGAAACTTCATTTAATTTTATTACAACAGGAGAGGAAAGAATAGTCTCAATTCAGCTCTGCTGAAACAAAGGCTGGGAGAAAAATTAAGGGATGGGATGAGAGGTAAATCAGAACTTTTCAGGGTTTGGTAATCGACTTTATCCTTAAAGTAAATTTCCTTTTAACTTTGTGACAAGGCAGCATAATTATTTTATTTTTAGCAAAACTCTGTCCAGCAGAACCTAGTTTCCTATCCTGCCATAGATACAGAGATAGCAGTAGCATCTCTGTTTATTTTTGATAGAGATGGTTTCCAGGTCCTTGAGGAAGACAGCTTTGGGTTATAAAGTTGGTGAGCTTGGAAGAAGATTTACATCTTAAAGGGCAAAGAAAATATGTACTACTGTCAGTTTCCCACATAAATGCTCTAAGAAAAGTGAGATCAGGGCCTCCAGTCAGGAAGATGCATCACTGTGTCTTAGTCAAGCTGAGGAGGACATGGAAGGTCACCTCTGTTAATGTACATACCTCATTATTTCTTTAGTAGGAATGGTGAATTGCTGTGTAGTGTGAGAATGTTTTAAAAATAGTTAGAAAATATTGGAAAATTGCCTTACAAATATTGTTTTTAAAAAATTATACTAATGCAAGTAGGCTATGGGAGTTACCACTTTCGTATATGTGAGCTAATGATTAGTTTGTTAAAAGAGACAATTTCCAGCTTTTGATTTTATTTAGACTAATTTTAAGTGAAGAATGGAATAACACACTTTCAGTTGCCAATGTGATTAAAGTTTAAAAATGTTTGTTAGCCATTTATATTTCCTTTTGGAAATTACCATTTTATAACGCTTAACATTTTCTTGTATATTGTTATTAGGTACAAAAATGGGAGAAATTCCATATAATGTACTAATGGCCAATAAAGTTAATTTTTTTTCCCTGAAAATTTTATACCACTTTCCACCAGTTCCCTAATTTTGAATAAGAGCAACTGGAGTAAAAGATTTGAATATAGTGTGATAATATTTTCCATATTTTTGGCTTTAGTTAAAGCAGAAATACTGCAATAGTAATGCTGTAAGAGTAAAATATTATACCCTGATACTTCTTTTTTCTTTTTCTTTTTTTTTGTATTTTAGGGAAGGGTGTTCAGGGTCCCACTACTAGATCAGACTCCTAGTGATCTGCATGTTTACAGTCTCCCAAAGGATTGGAATTATAGGCATGTGCCACCATGCCTAGTCTGAATTGCCATCTCAGCTCGCCCCAGGGGCGCGGCCAGCACGGCAGGCCCAGGGATTGAACTCCTAGCCTCTGCACCTGCTTGCAGGCACTTTAATCTGCTCGGCAATGACCCTGATATTTGTCTTGCATAAAGAAAATCACTCTTTGTTGGAGGGAGAAAAGGAGAGTAAATATATTACAAAATACAATGTGATGATGATCAAAAGCATAAGAAACAAACATACTTTTTACTCCATGAAACTGCTACATGCCTTGCCAAAAGAACACACAAAACAGCACAAGAGATGCATGATCTTACATGTTCTTGCCATTCTATTAAGTCATCTTAGTTATAACGCTTTTATAATCACCCCTTGATTACATGCCTTTGTAGAGTCTCTAACTTTACATATTTATTCCACTTTGAAAGTTTCTGTTTTTTGAGTAAGAATCATAAATCACTGCAGAAAAGAAGTGTATTGAAATGAGCTACTTCTGGGAGCCTAGCATTAAAGCAATAATGAATTGCAACTATAACAATATTCTATGATTAGTGGAGCATTATTGTTTCATTTGATATATTCTGCATCTCTTTTCTATATGTATTATTTTTATATCCTGTCTCTTTTCACATAATAAATGAATTGGTTGCTTGCTATATAACAGACACTATTCTATTGGGATAAAATGGTGAAATAAAGATTTCAAACTTATACAGGAAACAGTGATGCAAGAATGTAGGTTCACTGCTGTGTATTGAAATAGGCCTCAGCATAGGCACAAGCTGCATGAAATGATCAAGGGAGGGAGGAGAACAAAGATTTACTGAGTGTCTTCTTGTTCTCCAACCTTGAGAGAAGTCCAGTGTCATTTAGCTAAGGAACACTTGACTGAAAGACTGGTGACAAACATTGTTTGATATTTAATTTTTTTTTCCTCAAAGTTTACCATAAGATCCAGCACAAATGCCAAAAAGTAGTATATCAAATTTATTTGAGTGGAAATGGAAAGAGATTAGAAAAGCATGTGTTGTTTAGCTGATATTAAAAGATTTGTATAGGGCCCTGGGAGATAGCTGAGTAGAATATGTGCTTGCCTGGCAAGCGCAGGGTTCTGAGTTCAATCCCCTGTACTGCAAAAATAAATAAATTAATTAACTAATTAATTAAATAAAATGAAAAAATTGTATGACATGTGGTCAGTTTTTATATTTTAAATTCCTCAACACAGTAAGTCTTCATAATTTTATGGATACCAAAAATAACTGTTAAATTACATTACTATCCTCTAGTTAAACATCATCAAAATGGTGATTTTGGGGCCAGGAAGATAGCTCAGTAGAATAATTGCTTGCTTGGCAAAAACAATGTCCTGAGTTCAATCCCCAGTTCTAAAAAAAAGGAGAGAAAAGAAAAAGAAAACTACACAATGCAAAGAATGTGCAATAAAATAGTATAAATATAAAAAATGAATTTAAATAATCGATAAAAAACTAAAGTTGACATTTTCATGACTAGTTAATAGCATGATTTATGGTTGAGAACAATTAAAGGGTACTATATAATACATATGTATATATTTTAATTGTGACAATTTGTTTATTGTAGATACAGCTATACAGTTTCAAGAGTGCATTTTTTGGAAGACGAGGATTAACCTTTGAAAAGAATCACTTTGTTCGGGAGTAAGAACCAATATAAATTACACTCTTATCTTTTTATGGCCTTAATAGAGCTAATTAAGAATCAATTTATGATTTTTTTCTGATGAACTGTTGATTTTATGAAAGAACATATTTAACAAATGCAATGGTTCAACTCCAAGAAACTAAATAAAATTTTAATAATAGTTTCAGTAATATATATTTGGTAGGTTATATTTGTATGAAAAATAAGTACACATAAATAACAGAGACTATATTGTGTTTGGAACATATGAATACATTAATGAATAATTTATAGTTTGAAATGTGATTTACTTCCAAACTGTTGTTCTATTATGCATTTAAAAGTCACAGATCCACATCATTTTCCTATTTTCCTCATACTGCTTTATTGAAATTTGTATTCCACAAATTTTCCTTAATGGCGTAAGATTATTAGCTGAAAATGTAGTAAAACTCCAATCCTCAAACTTCAGTGAAATACTCTTCATATAATTCTCTTTCATATAATTTTATATTTGTCATATAATTGACAAATACTTCTGTTATTTGAAGATTTGAAGGGAGGTAAAAAGGGAAGAAAGGAAAGGACTAACACTGATTGTCTTGTATTAATTAACACTTACATGAGTACAATTACATAATGGCATGTCATTTTAATACCACTTGTTTCCATTTTTTTTGGCTTTGTAAAATTATTACATTGTGAGTAAAGTTTATGTTCATTTCTATCACAAATTTCATAAAAATCTAGCATTTTGTACTGCATCAACCTATAATGTTTTTTTGCATATTCACCCTGATGAAAAATTACATAATTTTCTTGGAAGGAACCTTGTTTTCTTTCAACTTTGCTTAAAGAACTGCAGATATACATCCCTACCCTCCATCTGTATAAGAAAAATGAATTTTAAAATAATCTTTTAAAGTTTGTTTTTAAATTTATTTTTGTGTTATTTCAAAAATAGGTACTTAGAAAGTCCCACGTGAGGCTATCAATAGTACACAGAGTTGAGCTGTCTCTCAAATCCATTAGGTAAGGAGATCACCATTTTCTATTTAAACATCACTTAGAAAATTAGTAGTTCTGAAGAATGTGCTGCCAACTCATTCTTCTAAGCTCTTCTCATACATTTTGCAAGACCAGGTGTCTATAGCTGAGTCCCACAGAAAAGACTCAGACTCTTATAATGGAGACCGTTCACCATCACCTGTGCTTGGCAGAGATTCAAGTAGATGAGGGAGTGGGAAAATCCTATAGTAATTTAAAGAGCAAAATAAAAGATAAGTATGATAAAACATAGGAAAATAGACTTGGAGTAGATAGTGTGGAAGTAGATAAGTTTGTTATTCTGTGGAGATGGAAGGGAATGTGATGATAAAAATAGATGGTGGGGAGGAAAGGAGAAAGTTAAGGATCAGGGTGTGATAGGAGTATGTACCACTGTGCTATGTGTATGTATCAGTTCTCCATGATGAATATATTTATTACCTATTGCAAACATAGTATATTAATAAAACTTAATGAAGGAGCAATCTTATAAGGCTTCCATTTTGTTCTAGGTGGAGATTGTTGAAATGCAGGGTCTGGAGGTAGGCAGCTTAGAATATGGAACATCATTTGTGTTTGATTGGGGACCTGATTGACTTTTTCTAGTTACTTGATTAGAAACTGGGAGAAAACTCAGCTATGACTAGTTAACTACTGGTCCTTCTGTCAAGTTGTGCATCAGAGTTCTGTTGTCATATATGATCTCTTACCTAAACGTGACCTATCTGTTAATGAGCTGAAATTATTTCTTATATGAGCAAGAGAACATTTTAATTTACAAAATTTTATCACTTCTTGGGTATAGACCTAAAATTCAGAGGGTTTTTTTTTTTTTTGAGAATTGGAAATTTGATTTAGAACAAGTCTTTTAAAGTAGAGAGGTTTGATTAGAATTGGGTAAGGATTAAAAATACAATGTACCATATTGGTTAAAGCAAGAATTTTGAGGCAAGTAATTTGTTTATTGGTTTTTGCCATTGAGGAGATATTTAGGAAAATTGGCATAATGAATAATCAAAGCATTTAATTGGGCTTCTTGAAAAAATTATGTCATTGAAGACAGAAAAAAGAACAAATCTAATGGTAAATGTGTTTTGGTTCTCAGTATACAGGCTGGGTATTGGAGTAGATAAATTTGTTACTCTGTAGAAAATCATGTCTTCTTTTTTCTTTAGATGCTGTTGTCCTGTTATGAACCATAAATTATACTGTATATGAAGTAGGTATGTTAAAGTCTTAATCACATAGGCAGAAAGAAACCTGTCTGAATTATTCATCATCAGAGCATTCCACTCCCTGGCAACACTATCTGAAAGTCTGTTTATATCTTCTTAATGTATTCTTGCATGTTTCTAAGTGACCTTTGTAAGTGACCTTTTTCAACCTGGAGAGGGGTGCTATCTGGGAAGAGATCAAACCTACAAAGTTTGAAATAAATTGAAGTGCTGAAATGTGCAACATGTACCATCATTTCTTCTCTAACTGGCATCAAAAGACTTGAAGCTTATGAAGAGATGCTATTGAGGAGGTGAAGCAGTGCTAGCTCTGATGAATGAAGGCAATGTATATATTGTCCTCAGGGAGGAAAGAGTGGGTGGCTCCATACTGTTTGTAGCAATTTTTCATGAATTTGTTTATGCATAATAAACATCACTCTCTACTACTGTGCTTTTCCGTTAGCTTTGTGGGTATGTAGCCAGAAGAGTCATAACTTGGTACCCAACACTGGATGAATGGAAGTTTTCTACAGATGTATAGTTATTATTCCAAACATGCAATTTCACTAATGATACACTCAGGTGTGCAAATTCAAAACTAAAGGGCTCCAAATCGAACATAAATTATCTTAGCGAGCGGTGATTTTTAGATCACACATACATCCCAGGACACATTTTTCATAGGACTATAATTTCTTCTCTTGCCATAGTCACATTTTTCCCTTGCAGATACCTTAAGCTCTTTAAGTTAATTATTTCATATAGTTTCTTGAGGTGTGTTTGAAACATTAGGTATGCTGAGTCACAGAATAAGACCTGCCTTACATATCGCCTAGAACAGGACACTTCTGTCTTCTGCAGTTATTTGAGTGAGTGATGATTACTAGAAATCAATGCAGAAAAATTTGAAGTTGCTCCAAGTTTACTTAGTTATGGACAAGTTGGAGTACAGTTGGTTGCTTTTCATGCTTAAAAAACATCATTTAGTCAATTAGCAAACTAAGATCCAGCATGGATACTCACACACTACAGCACAGCTCAGTGTATATATAGTGTTGACAAACAATAGTATGCAGTACTGATTTTTTTTGCCTAAAGATTCTTAAAGGGGCTGGAGAGATGGCTCAGTGGTCTAAGGCACCTACTTGGAACAAGCTTGGCAAGGCATCGGGGACCGCGGTTCAATCCCCCAGCACCACATGCCAGCCAGCCCCGCCCCCTGGTGGGCTGAGCTGGCC
>NW_004524741.1:3337517-3339349 GCF_000260255.1 Octodon degus
TTTTGCGGAACCGGGGATTGAACTCAGGTCCTGTGCTTACCAGGGAAGAGCTTATTCCACTGAGCCATCTCCCCGGCCCAGAATCATCTTTTTTAAAAATTAATTTTATTGAGAAATAAATAGTAATCAGTTTCAAAACAGGATAGTAGGACAGTTACAATCAATACATTGCATATTGTTGTTTTTGTAGTAGTTATTCATAGTATGAGAAGCAGACATGCTATCCTGTCCAAACACTATTAGTACAAATCTTTCTTCTCATTGAATTAAGAGAAGTAGCTGTATATCTATCCTAACTGTTTTGTGTATACAGATACAAAATGGTCCTTCATTTGTATCCCCTTTTTTGTCAGAGAAGGGTATTCCATTGCCATTTAAATATTGTAGGTGTATAAAGTAAAGCCATATTAATACGCTGAGCTATAAAAGGCTCAAGTCAACAACTTCTGACATTGCCAGTCCTATGGCTAACCCACTACTATTATGGACTACTGGACTATATTGGGTTATTTTACAAAATCCTGTTAATAACCAGTAAAAAGTAATGATTTCTTTCTGACTTAAGCTTTTGTCAAAGTGAAAAGCTATCTTACTCTAACTCTATAGGGAAATAAAAGACAGCAAAATAGGATTACATAGCAGTGTAAATAAAGTTTGCAAACATCAGCAAAGTGTTTTTTTTTCTTTTGTAAATAACAACAGTTATACCTTGACAATATATGCCTTTTGTTTATTATATAACTTACAAAACCTAGTGGGCTTCTAGTCTATGCTATTCTTTTCGCATTCATTGTTAATTCTGAATCAACTTCAATATTTCATGCATTACATATTTCATGTCATACAACATATTTGAGTGTATCTTTAGTTTTTTGGCCTGTCTCATTTTTCTGGGATATTTGCATATGTTTCATCTCATGACTTTCCAGATTTCTGTCAATAAGTTTACCTTTAGCAAATCTCCTTGGCTACACATTATAGAGCCTCTTCAGGGATGTCAGGGTCCATGTTCACAGGTTCAGCTGTTTCTTCTGTAAATTAATTTGTATATTCAATGGAAATTTTACTTTCATCACTGTAAATTATGACTTACTTGGAGGTTTTTCTCCACTGTTGGCTAGTTCCCTCTTTGCTTATTTACATTTGTAAAGTTTCACATAGTTTTTCATCTAACAGACAAGAAACAATACCATGTACTTTACTGTTTATATATGAAGAAAAAAGAGGAGCACTGTGATCGCCCATCAGTGACACGGTAATCATTTTGGACATCTGTCATTTGGGGGCAGAATTGGCAGCAAAGTACTTTAGGTACTTTTTTTTTTTTCACTACCAGGGATCTAACTCTCAACCTTGTGCTTGCCAGGCAGGCACTTATGGATTAAGCTTCTGTATCTATGGTTTTTATTTTGTTTTGTTTTGTTTCTTTTATGTGCTTTTAAAATTACTTTTAGCTAAATAGTGTAGTGGTTGAAATTTAGTGTGATGTTAGTATTGATGTTATTTAAATAATCCATAGTAACTGAAATTGGTGTGTATAAAAATATTGCAGAACAAGGACAGCCTATAATCTGTATGTTAAATGTAAGTTAATGTGTTAATTTTTGGTGTAATTGAACAAAATAAATTATAGTACCAAGGATCTTGCTCCCATAAAAAAATAAGATCAAGTTTCTATTTTCGATTAGAGAAGATTATGGAGAACAGAGTTGAAAAACATAGACATGCACTGAATATTAATATAGTAGGCCACTGGAAAATGAAGGAAGTATAATAAGGAAAAAATACCTCCTGGTGCATAGTCCTGAGGAAAATTGGAACATGAAATATAT
>NW_004524741.1:3339449-3346771 GCF_000260255.1 Octodon degus
TGCCTTTTTATATAAACTATGCCTTTTTGAGGGAATATATTTACATTTATATAAATATACATTTTTATTTTACTCAGGCATATATATTCAGCAAAAAAGACAACATTATTGATAGCCATTGGCATGAACTGGTCACATGTCTTTTAAGAAACAGTGAAATTGTCTGTAGCTAAGATAAAATAACAACTATTGGTTATATGCATGGATGATGTTTCAGGGTAAAGGGAGGGTAAAAGAAAAAAAAACTATTATACTATTATTTTGCATAACATTTGCATACTGGCATACTTCCTATATGTCATCACATTTTTAGGAAATCACATTTCTAATAGCCTAAGTATCTATCTAATTTATAAGGTAATGAAATTCCTAAAATACAGTGTTTGTTAAACTAATGGGAAATTGTGTCCTTCGGTAGTACAGAGTGTGGTGTTTTAAATTTAAAGATTGGCTGTTTGAGTAATGGAATTTTAAAAATCTATACTTTCATTGTAAACACCAAATAATAAATTTGTGTATGTACCTGTTTTTTTTTAAATCATTAACCTTTTGAAGTATTAATCCAGTGTGGTATTTGAAATTTGAAGCGACTGCTGATTTATATCAAGCGATGTAATGCAATTGAATCACTGAAGGGACATAGACCCAGTTGGTCTTTCATTCAGTGCAAGCTTCTTTATTGAAGACGTTCATTACATGACCATTTTGGTAGGTTTTTTTTAAAGCACGTCACAGGGTGTCTAAGACAGTGGCCAATAAACACTTCTTCTGTTTGTTTTGCCAAAGGTTTCTCTTTACATCTCAGTCTTTGTTCTTTTCTTGAGAGATAAGGACTAAGCAAGCACCTGTGTTGAAGATGATAGCTCTTTACACAGAAAGTTGCCTTGTCCAACATCCTCTTTTCTCCAGGCCTTAAAACCTTTTCTTTTCTCTTTTCTGAAAACTGAATAGAGTCTCAGTTGTATCTTTACATCTTTTATTTTACGTCTATCCAAGAGAGTTTATTGACTTCTGTTTTACTAAACTTCCTTCTTTTTTGTACTGAAGACTAAAGGCTACATCTTGGAAAAAATCTAGACTTTATCCTCAGGTTAGTGAAAAGTCATTTAAGGTTATAGGATAAGCAGAGTAGAGGTAAATAGCTTTGCATTTTCATTGAAGATAGCTCTGCTCTACTTTGAAAAGGAATGGTGTTAGAGAGGGGTCCTGGAGTCTTGAGGAAGTTTAGTTATATTTGAGTAGGAAGGTGTTCCTTTTTGCTAATGATCATTTATGTAGTAACAGAGTAATAGGACATGGTTGGCCAGTAGCACATTAAATCTCTGAAGTACATCCAAAAATAGTTGGAGAAACCTTGGTATGGAGAATCTTACATCCTATAGTTATGAATGGGAGACTGTGAACTAGATAATTTAATATTAGTACTAAGGTGATTTCACTTATACAAGCTTGCAGTTAGGGTTAGTTCACATTCAAGATATGTATCTACTTATCATTATCAATTGTATTATTCTTGTATGTGTCTCTCTCTTCTTCTATACTGTTGTCTGATTGATGGCTGAGAGACTGACATATTAATGTTTATAGCTGAACATCTGGAACACATTACAAACAATGTAAATGCATGTTAGTTTAATGAATGAATGATAAATGTAATATGTGGTGGTTATGCAAATTATATATTTGAGCGAAATAGATAAAATTGGTGATTTCTTCACTTGAAATAAACTGTGTGAGTTAAAATTTAATAATAAAGTGCTGCATTACAAATGGTAGAGAAAACATTTCCTGATAACATTTAATAGCTTTACAAGGTATCTTAATGAACTTTAAGGTATAGCTTCCCCTGTAATTGCTGACAACTGTGTTGTTGTAGGTTGAAGATCCTGCATGCTTATCAGAGGTACTATTGACTTATACTTGTTCTGCTCATTGATTACTTAATTAGTTTTCCAGATAGCTAATCAGAGAGAGATGTAGGTATTTAGGAGTATTTCCTTACACCATGCTGAGAAATATAAAACAGATTTTGTGTAGCCTGAAATTTAAGCTGAGAAAAAAACAAGCTCTTGAGGACCATGGATTACTATAATACTGCATCACAGGTTAGATATTTAAAATTTTATGTTTGTTTTCCTCTTCAGAATAACAGTATTTTCTTTTGGGTCCATTGTTTAGGATAAGATGCCACATGTACAAGATGTACAAGCATTATATGGGCATTTTCATTCCCATCTCAATATAAATAAGCAAAATAAGTTCACATTTCCATGACCTGTTAAACTCATCATTTTCTAATACTTTGTCCACTTATTAGAAATACATTGATAAGATATAAAATTTATTACACTCATTGGAATCAATTTTATATTTCTACCCATATATTTGTTAATATGTGCTATTAGTAAATTTTGAAATAATTACTTGGTTTCATTTATCTCCCTTAAAATAAATTTTTCTTTGTCTTTTCTTTTCTTTTTTTTTTCAGAACCAGGGATTGAACTCAGGCCCTTATGCTTGCCAGGAAAACACTTATTCTACTGAGCCATCTCCCGGGCCCCAAGTTTTTCTTATTCTTTTAAAATTTAATTCAAAAAAAAATTTAATTCAAAATAACCAGAATTTTTACATGTTTTTCTGTTCTATGTAAATTGAATTTTCCATACATTTGTACACTGATTCTCTTTTTTTCTTTTTTTTTTTTGTGGAACCAGGGATTGAACTCAGGCCCTTGTGCTTGCCAGGGAAGTGCTTATTCTACGGAGCCATCTCCTTGGCCCCTAATGTACACCATTTCTTTGAGTGTTGGGGACTGAACACAGTGGCTCACAGATTTCAAGCCTTCATTCTATCACTGAGTTTTGTCCTCTACCTTTACATTGTTTTTATAAGGTGATTTTTGATTTTGTACTTCTCTCACAATCACATCATTTTTAAGAAGTATATAATTACTATATGATTATTTTGACTTTCATACTTGGTGCTCTTTATTGCGTGATTTGCTGTCCTATAATTTAAACATGTTAAATTATAGGTGATTAAATGTCATATTACATGACAGCAAATGTTAAGTTTGGCCACAACAAAATAGATGTAGATGGGCAGTATAAAATTTAATGCTAAGGATGTGTGATTAAATTAAATTTTGAGCTATGTACACCAAAATAAGCGAATTCATTTTGAAAAAATTTGGATATTGCATTTGACTCACCAGTGAACTCAGTAAACAGTTACTGTTATTGTTATTTTTATGTACTAGTGGGGAAGGCTTTCTTTGTCAAATTACATAATTTTTATTAATACTAATTTTATGTCACTTTTGGGAAACATCTAACAGCAGCACACAGAGGAAAAATAACAGAAAGTTTTAATTGTTATGTTTTGAGGTTAAAACCTAGGAGATATAAATTATTGAATTAAGAAGTCATTAATTCATTCTTCCATCCATGCATATAACCAATATTTGTTAAGCATATAATATTTGTTCATGTGAAAATTGAATCTGTGAGCTTTTGGTTTCAGGGCATTGTTTTCATTGAAACATTTTTAATGCAGAGTAATAAAATACTCATCTCTACCTCTAGCTTTTGCTGCTTCCTTTCTTTAATCATTCATCAAGTAATTTAATTTGATTTTTACAACAACAGATGTTCATTTGCATAAAATAAGAATAAGTTCAGGAGTTGGGGGACAGAAAAAGTTATTTAGGAAACAAGAATAAGCTTAAAGTTAATAGAAAATAATATATAGAAGGACAACTATAAATATTTATATAGATTTCCTTGTATGAAATGTGACAAAAAAGAAACATACTGAAAACAAGAAATGAGCTCTCTTGAATTACATATTTGTATTTCCCATTATTTATAGATAATTTAGGGTCCTAAATCAAGTAACAATATATCATGTGTCATATAATGATTTTACAAATCATATTTTGCATTCTAGTAAAATTATTTTATGCCCCCCATTACAGTAGTAAACTACACTGGTAATGAAATGCAGTAGGGATCATTCATTCCAAGATTACATAGTTCCTTTTATTGTAATACTTTTACATCAGTGCTCCTATTTCAATTGGGAAACTGAATGTAAAATAAAAATAGTAATAATACAGATAAAAGAAGACAGTTTACAGATGTTGGTGAAGAAAACAGAGACAGTTCGCATAAACAATAGAAAATAATGAGATTGTGCTATATATTTACCAAGATTTATATTAAGAGCTCCTTTATATGTAAACTGGTAAGAAAAATAAAATAGGAAACAGTAGGGAGAAAAAAATAGGCTTAAGACATGCAAGAAGAAGAAAATTGCTGGCCCTTAAGCATATGGAATTTTCTCAAAGTCACTGTATGGTGTGTAGCTTTGGAAGGACACATATTCTTTACTTAGCTTGGAGGCAGTTTGGTAATTACTGTTGAAATTAGCATACAGAGAGCTTCTGGCTACCCTGCACCAGCGGGACCTACTACTGGTTCCAGCCCAGGTGCAGCGTGGGTGAGACCCTCTTCCACCCCCTTGGGACGCCCCCCACCACTCCGCAGAACCTCCCCACCCTGCCCGCTGAGTAGGAATTTCTGCCGCATTTAGGAAATCCTCAGACCTAGTCCTAGACCAGGTCCAGTGAGCCGCTACTCTGTGCTGACAGGACCTACTACTGGTCCCAGCCCAGGCACAGCATGGGAGAGACCATCTTCCACCCCCTTGGAAAGCCCCCCACTACTCCTCAGCATCTCCCCCACCCCGCCCGCCGAGTAGGAATTTCTGCCGCGTTCTGGGAACCCCCAGACCCAGTCCTAGCCCAGATCCAGTGAGTATGTGGGAGACCTGCCTCTCCCACCTACTCCACCTTGTCCCCTACAGGCTCAGCTCAGGCCTGGCATACAGGCCTGGGGTGTAACCTTGGAGCTGCAATCCCTGTAGAGAGTGTAAAGGATAGAACCACCCAGCTAGGCCAGGAGCAGAAAATGTTGCCAGAGGGGCAAAACAGGTTCACCCTCCAGGGCAGCAGCAGGAAGGAGCTGTGCACAGCAGCCAGACCCAAGCCAGACACAGCTGGATAAATCCAAACTTTGTAGATCTGCACCTGAACTTCAGTACATGCTAAGGTTATGACTACAATGAAGATCTACAACAAAGGTCAGAAGACAGTGCTACACAAAATGACATGAAGGAAGAAAATGCAACTTCAGAACCCAAGCCCACCCATAACAAGTGCAGAGGCCACTAACACAGAACAATTTGGGAATCACACAGCTGGAAGCAATGAATCAACGGCTTCTGAAATAAAGAAAGAGATGCAGAAAGGCATAGAGGAGCTCAGATTGGAAATAAAAAAATAAATCCCTGAATTAAAAACATCTGCAGTAAAGAATCAAATGCGGAAACATATGGAGGAAACCCAATGCCCACCCAGAACAAGTGCAGAGGACACTAGCTCAGCACAAATGCATGAATTAAGAGCGTCGATAGTAAATAAGCAATAGCAGAAAGTCATAGAGGAACTCAGAGCGCAATTCTTTTCTGAAATAAAGAATTCTCAGAACTCATAGCATATAAAGGAAAGAAGCAACTACAGAAACAGACAGGAAACCTAATCTGAAAAAAAAAGCACTGCAGTAAAAGAATTTATAACTGCTTCTAAAGAAGACATTGATAAAAAAATAGAGGAGATTAGAAAAATGACAGATTCCTTGAATGAGCAATACAGGAAAGAAATAGATCACATGAAGCAGAGTCAAAGAGATACAGAGGAAATTAAAATCTCAATCACAAGCTTGCAAAATGGTTTAAGTGAAAGTGAAGAGAGAGAGTTTCAAGATCTTGAAGATGCTGATGCAGCTAGTGAAAGGGTAAGAAAGGATCTCTTAAATAAAACAACTAGGATGCAGGAAAGAATAATCCATCATCTGCAAGATGATGCAAAGATGAACAATGTGAGTTGGATAGGCATCAATGAGAAAGAAGGAGTCAATACAATTGACATTAAAAAAATATGGGCAGAAGTAATAGCAAAGAACTTCCCAAATATGAGGAAACAATCTGACATTCAGGTAACTGAAGCATAAAGAATGCCAAGTAACCTCAAACCAATGAAAAACACACTGAGACATATAATAGTCAAGATCCCACAAATTCAGCACAAGAATAATCTGCTGAAAGCCGCTAGAGAAAAAAAGCAGATCACATTGAAAGAAAAACCCATCAGAATTACTTCTGATTTCTCTTCACAAACCATGAAGGCAGGAAGAGCATGGAACAAAGTACTTCAAGTCCTCTATGAAAACCAATTGCAGCCCAGACTACTATACCTTGCAAAACTCTCTTTCAAGTTTGATGGAGACGTGAAATACTTTCATGACAAAGAACAGCTAAAGAATTTCATGATGACAAAGGCAACCCTTCACAGGCTACTGAAAGATGTTCTAGAGAGGGACCAAAACGATCAGAACTCCACAAATGAGATCAGAAGCAACCAACTAAATAGGGCAAACAATTAAACACAGGAGAAAAGGGAATAAACGACAACAGGTAAATAACATGTCAACTGTAAGTCAATACATCTCAATTCTAACCATCAATGTAAATGGACTCAATTCACCAATTAAGAGAAATACACTAGCACAGTGGATTAGGAAACAAAATCCAACAATATGTTCTATACAAGAAACACATTTAACTCATAAAGACATTCTTAGGCTGAAAGTAAAAGGATGGAACACAATACTACATGCCCCAGCACCTCAGAAAAAAGAAAAAGCAGGGGTAGCAATTCTATTCTCAGACAGTGTCAACTTCAAACCAACAATGATCAAGCGAAATAAAGAAGACCACTATATACTTGTTAGGGGAAAAATTCAAGAGGAAGAGGTAACACTCATAAATATGTGTGCACCAAACACGGTTGCACCCAACTATATAAAGCAAATCTCAGTGAACATGAAAAAATCTAATATTCAATACCACAATATTAAAAGGAGACCTTAATCCCCCTTATCTTCAAAAGATAGGTCAACCAGAGAAAAAATTAGCTAAGAAATAACAGAACTGAGCCAGAGCTTGAAACAAATGGACTTGGTCGACATATACAGAGTGTTCCACCCAAACACAGCTGAATACACATTTTTCTCAGCTGCACATGGGTCATGCTCGAAAATCGACCACATACTGGTTCATGCTTAAGTATATGTAAGAAAACAGAAATTATCCCATGCACATTATGTGACCACAGTGCAATGAAGCTGAAAATAAATGACAAAAGAAACCAGAAAAAAACCTTAAATACATGGAAATTAAATGACACCCTACTCAGCAACCAA
>NW_004524741.1:3348471-3349647 GCF_000260255.1 Octodon degus
TATTCCATGCTCCTGGATAGGAAGAACCAACATTGTGAAGATGGCCATACTCCCAAAATTGCTGTACAGATTTAATGCAATCCCTATCAGACTACCACCAAAATACCTCACAGACCTAGAGAAATCATTCCTAAGATTTATCTGGACCCAGAAAAGACCTAGAATAGCAAAGGCAATTCTGCAATAAAGACAAGGCAGGAGGCATTACAATTCCTGACTTGAGGTTATACTACAAGGCCAGTGTAATAAAATCAGCATGGTACTGGCAACAAAATAGACTTGCGGATCAATGGAATAGAGTGGAACACACTGAAGCCCCTACGAACACACTCAGTCACCTTATCTTTGACAAAGGGGCCAAACATACTCACTGGAAGAAAGGTAGCCTTTTTATCAAATGGTGCTGGATAAACTGGCTCTCTACATGCCGAAAACTGAAACGACCTGGGTCTATCACCATGCGTTAGGCTAAAGTCAAAATGGATTAAAGATCAAACATTAAAACAGAAACACTAAATCTCTGGAAGAGAAAGTAGGAGGAACTCTTGAAGACGTAGGAGTAGGCAAAGAGTTCATGAGCAAAAATGAAATCGCAAGGGAAACACTTGAAAGAATTAACAACTGGGACCTGCTCTTTCTGAGAAGTTGTTGCACGTCAAAAGATATTATCACCAAAGTGAAAGACAACCCACAAATTTGGAAAAAATCATGACAAGTACTCAAACAAAGGTCTGCTCTCTAGAATGTATAAAGAACTAAAAAACACTAGTGCCCCCAAATTTAAAGACCCAATCCAGAAATGGGCATCCGAGATGAACACACACTTCTCAGAGGAAGAAATTAAAGAATCAAATAAATATATGAAAAAATGCTCCACATCACTAGCCATCTGCGAAATGCAAAGTAAAACAACATTGAGATATCTTCACTCCCCAGAAAGAATGGCTATCATAAAGAAATCACCCAACAACAAATGGTGGAGAGGCTATGGGGAAAAAGGAAGGCTTCTCCACTGCTGGTGGGAATGTAGACTTGTGTAACCGCTATGGAAATCAGTATGGAGACGCCTGGAAAACTTGAAGTGTAAATCCCATTTCAAGCAGCTATTCCTCTACTGGGAATTTTCCCAGAGGATCTGAAAACATCATATCATAGTGATATATGTGTGCCTATGTT
>NW_004524741.1:3350528-3352520 GCF_000260255.1 Octodon degus
TTATGGTAATAGTAATAAGCTTGTCTTCTGGATGGTTAAGAACCTAAGTTTTCAGGTCAAAATTATAGAAAAAGGAGGGCTGCAAGGAACGCTAGCATTTTAACCCTATCCTTTTAAGGTCAATTAAGGCTCAGGACATATGAGAACTTGTACTGTAACGTCATATAACTCAGTAGTGTCCCAAATTTTCTGATCAAGGAGATTATGGGGCCAAAGAGGAAAGTGATGGATGATATACTGTGTGCCTAAAGAGAGTCACATGGGGAGAAAACTTTCTCAGGCTTTCACAGAGAGCACATTGGCGAAGGAATGGTCATGACTCATCCACATGGCTGACTCTGACAAAGGTTCTACAATCTGATGTATGGGATCTCAGGATAATTCCTGAGGGGATTTCACTGATCTTATCAGACCCAAAAGTACAACTCTTGTTGCATAGGTCCTGCTTTATCTTGGTCTTAACCATCCAGCAGAAAAGTATAAAAACGAAAAATAGGAAGTAAAGCCATGCTGTTATGTTGAGCTGTGGGGGACTCAGGTCAATAATTTCTGACATTGCCAATCAAGCAGAAGACCCAGTACTCTTATGGGCTACTGGACTCTTTTAAATATTTTGCTGAGTTTACACACCTACAATATTGAAATAACCAAATTTATCACAGAAAAGTGATACAGATGAATGTCCATTTTATATCTGTGTATTCAAAGTGGTTAGGATAGATATATAGTTGCATTCTCTTAATAAATAGAGGGATTTTTTCTAGTGGTGTTTGTGAATGGGATATCAAGTCCACATCTTGTACAGCAATTAACCACTGGGAAGAGTGTATGCAATGTGTTAATTATTGAAACTCCTAATCATTTGATTTGAAACTGTCTCATTGCTATTTGTTTCTCAATAAAATTATGGAAAATAAAATAAAATAAAATTGCAAAAAAAGACTAGCATACATATATAAGAATTTTGTTTTAATTACATTCCTTTATATGCAAAAGAATATACATAAAATTTATTATTTATATTGAGAAATAATTGATACTAGGTATGTGTTCTTCGATAAGCTAGGGTTTAAATCAGTTACATTCCACTCCCAAAATCCAACTAAGAATTTCCTTATTCTCCTCATGTAACAGGCTCCACACGGTAGGGTAGTTGACCAATTTAAGATGGAGGAAATCTTTGTATATTGATGTAATGTTCTCACAGTTCGCTTATCTGATATTTGAAGAGTGTGTTTATTTTAATTTTATAAAATGTGTGAATTACTATTTGCATAAAATGGAAATAAAAATATATTTTTAATGTGCAAAAATATACGATTAAATTTATATACAAAAGATGATATGATTTATATCCTTTGGAAAGAGCAATTATGTTGAGACTTTTCAATGAATGCTTTTTTGGACTTTCTGGATTTTTAACTATATGAAGATTTTTAGTTTCAGTGGAAGGTACCAATTGATCACAATTGTCAAATTTCTTAAAATTTCAGTCCAGTTAATATATTTAGTACAGAAAATTACAATGGACATCTTGTAGCATTATATATGAACATAGCCCAACAGCATGACAAAATCAACTGTGTAAATTATAGATAATTTTGAATATTTAATATGTGAGAAATTGAGAGTCTGGTATGATACTTGCCCTTAAAATATTTTTGAATCGAGGACACAAGTATTAAAAATGCATTGAACATCTTGTTGAATTTTTAACTTTAATGAGTATTATAGCTTGGAAATATTAGTTAATTAAAAATAGTAAGATTTAGCTTTAAGCATAGTTGTTGGCATTTATTCCAGAACCTATGCTAAAATACAAAGATTCTACGACTTTGTAAAGTTAGTATTTTTTCTTTGGAGAACTTACATAAATGCTATCTTCTTATTAAGTTAGAGATTGATAATCGTACAGTTGGAATTTTTTAATTTTAATGAGAAAAAAGATAAAATATCAATGAAACAGTTTCAAAAACAGGTTAGTAGGGCTGG